>NC_060250.1:132396362-132698432 GCF_921293095.1 Ischnura elegans
TGTGTTATTTACTTTTAGTTATGTAGCTAATATCATAAAAGAGCGACTTTTGAAGAGTCGGTTATCCCCAAACAGGAATTATCCTAAGGGAGACCTAACGTTCCTTGTTTTATGTAAAGTATAGTAGAGGATTTAGACAGCTTATCTACAACCTAAGTAAAAAACCTCGCCGATAAAATGGTGTATGTGCAATACATGCTAGTTTTTTCACGTGGACACGATTCCATGGAAAAAGTGTCCGGCGGAAAGAGCAGTGGGCAGATGAAGGACAAAGGAAAGAAGACGTGTGAGGCCTTTGAATGTCGAAAAAGGGAGGGCTCCGCAGCACATACACGGATCTTAGGATTGCACAGCTATAAATGATAAAAAGGGGAAAAGGGAAGGAGCTGTGGGTAGATGTGGAAGCCCAAGACAAAACATCGAGGAGCGGAAGAAACTGGCTTGGCAAAGGAAGAAATAAATAGACATTGGCACTAAATTAACCGGAAGAAACACTTGGCGTGAATCCACAGTGACACTGCTTCGATGGCGGCGCTCTTAGAAATAATAAGGGTGCAACCTGGCTTCATAAACGGATTAGCATAAAAGGGGTTTGGTCGAATTTGAATTTACGCGGAAATTAGTGTGTAATTTGGAGCGTGCAGTGTCATTGATTCCATTTGTTTTTCTTTCCCTCAAACTGTGAATCATAGGAAAAAGGTATCAAGGGACGAAAAATACCACGAAATACAAAATAACATGGAACTGATAAGAAAACACCACCGAACGAAAAATCCATCGATGCAGCAAAGAAACGAATCAATGTCAATGGTTGAGTGTGAGTACATTCACTGCTGACTCTGCGGAAGAATGAAAGATGGGGTCAGCATGCGTCGATTTTTTATAGTCCCCACGAGCCTTTCAGCTAATTTTCGTCACGTACTTAATTTAATTCCCGGCTAATTTTTCTTTGAGCCGGCTTTCACCGTTGGAAATGGCGTTCAGTCGTCATATGCGTTGCTGGTGGACATTCCGTGAACTAAGGGGTCTGGTAAGTAGAGCATAGAGGAAGTGTCAATCTTTTGGTTTTCACGTTGGCTTACTACGTTCGTTTCCAACTCAGCACAGAGCTGACAAGGGGAGGCGATTTCTTTACTATTTCTACTTTCGCGATTTGAATTCCGCTTTCTTGATTACTTCAGAAGGAAACTGGAAATGGTAATTTAATAGTTGTTAGGACACTCATTGCAATGAATTACTTTTAAATCGAAAAATCAGCTTAAGCATTGTCATTGATTGCTCCCCACTATATAAAGGCGATCATCGGAATGGAAAGCGTGGTGTACATTAAATCCAAATTTCGCTAGTTTCAGACCCAAGGAAGGAAATAGTTTTTCCTACTTTGAGAATGATTATTTCAAAGGATTTCTCAACTACTTGGGTTTTTTATGAGCATATGATTCACTAACTGCATATTTCTCATATCGCTCATATCTTTCTCATCAGAGAGTTCGCATCCCCGGGAAAGGAATATATCTCTATTTGACACATAAACTAAGCTGAGGCAGTTTAGTAGGAATCAACGATTATAGATATCCATGCCATCGTGAAACGTCATTATAACTACGAGGGCAAAGAATGATGTCCTAGCTTCTTTTTTTTATTCTTTTCACAGATAAGAGAGGATAAATAAATTTCTCTTACGTCATTACCTTTTTTTTCAACTTTTGACATCACTAAGCCAAGGACGTACCCAGGATCAAAACTAGGGGTGGGGGGGGGGCAAGTCATGGTTGTTCTAGTTGTAAGTAAGATTAAAGCATGGAAAAGGTGAATGAACATTTTAAGGGAACTGTAACAGCTCTTAATTAGTTTTTAAAATTATTTGCTTGAAAAAATATAATTTTCCTCAAAGAAATTTGCGATTTTTGCTTCTAGGGGAGGGGCAGCTGCCCCCTCCTGCCCCTCGCTGGGTAAGCCCATGCACTGAGAGCATTGAGACAATTGTGCGTCGATAGAAGTAGCGATATATCGCTCTAGAGCTGCTGCTGTATCTGTCAACGACGAAGCGTAAATAAGGCTAGGCGACTGTAGGGCGAATGACCGCTCCGCAGTGATGGCCACCGTGACGCCACAGGGCGCCCCTTGGAACGTAAGCCACTCCTGCCCTCACCGCCGACCATGAGTCACGAACCTCTCCTTGACAACACTTCATTGGAACGCTTCCTCATGTGCTAGATACCCTTCAATCCTGTGACCTGCAAATCGGACTTCGATCGATATATACTCGTAATACAATCAGAAGAAATATATAATTATAACAAAAAAAAAGAAAAAGGAAAAAAATAGAAACAAAATATGCAAAAGAAATGAGAATTAAGAAAATTATTATCAAAAGGGAGAACTCAATATATATTTTAAAAACGTATGTCAAAAATGTATTATGGTGTGTAAACCGCTGATAGGCAATTCTCCGGCAGAATGCGCCCGTCAGGTGTGTAGTCCTCCTAGATCCAAGAATGGATAACACTCACTAAGTACTGGTCTTCTCTCCACTTCTCCTTCACTTACACTGTTAAGGCAGCTCTAGTCCCCTCACACCTCTGACGCCATTATCTACTTCGTGCCCTTGCACGCAAAAATAGGCCCAAAGGGTGGTAATTTAAGTCACCGTGGTGACATGCAAGACGAGATGGGTAAGCATAAGTTATGTATAAGATGCCGTCTTGATGCAACATTCATCCTTCAGGAGAGCAATAAGTCATTGAACTCGATTGTTTATTTTGTGTGTAAGAGTTATCGCACCTCTGAATTGTCTTCAATTTTGACGCACCTTTCTAGGGAGCAGAAGTTAAGGCTTACTTTGACCTAAAATTCACTAACTCTTTGTTTACTTGGTTTACATATATACCAATTGGATGGATGTGGAGTATATTCATTGAAATGCAGCTATTGCAATGGTGTATACGTGGGACAGACAGGAAGGAGTTTTGATATCAGGAAGAAAGAACAATTAAGGGCTTACAAATATAACAAAGATGAAAAAGTAATTTTGCTATACGCTTAATTTGCCACTGCCATAAGAGCGATTTTAAAATGAATATTTTAAAAGTTTTCAATAACCGCCGTGAACTGGACTCTAGGGAACAGTGAGAAATTTTAAAAATTATTGAAAGCCAGGACAGTACTCTTATAAATGACTATCTCTACCCATAGTTTTCCCCTATTCTGGCGTCCGTTTTAAAATTCATCAAGTAACTAGGTAACAATAATGAGATAAAAAATCATAATTAGCGCCTGAAGATGATGATAATTCATTGAAACCAGGGTCGCGCTCTGATAAAAAATAAGTAGTATAAGTAATTGTGTATCTCCAGGAAAAACTTACTTTGACCTCTTCCGCAATACCGAGTCCACCGCTATCCCAATTTCGGGAAGTTTTTGAGATGAAAGAGTGGAGGATAGGCGATTGTTCCTCGTCAGCATAGAATACACAGCGGTCGGACGGGATGCGGCACGCAAACTCTTAATTCGCGAACTTCATAGCATCCAAAGGAAAGCAGCGCCATTCGTAAACAATGAAAGAGGCCGACAGCGAGCGTTACAAGAATAATGCTAGGCGCCGCTTGGGACTCCTACCTCGCGCCAGGATTCGGATGTTGTAGCTACTTAGCAGAAATATCTTCTGGTGCAACACGGGGAGCATAATCATAGACTTTCACTATGTTTATAGATCAGAAGGAAACGTAAAATACGAGTTATTTTGTAGAAAGGATAAGGTCCAAGGATTAGTCTCCTCCAACCAATATTATAGAGTAGGAGCAAGGTAGGACCTAATGTAAACAACTGGTGTCCTAACACCCTCTCATTTTGAAACGGCTTATCGGGTACTATGTAGGTGAAGATGAATTCAGGAATTTCTACAAACAATATAAATGAAACTGATACTATATTCAGCCTAAAAAAATCATTCAATCCACTACAAGGCGTGTTTTGATGGATTCAAATAATGTTCCATTGTATACTTGCAGTGTGTACTCGACATCCGCATCCCACCCGAAACAACCAGTTACACATCCGAATTAATTTTCCTACACCTCCTAGTTCCCCAAGTTAAGTGAGAATTTGTGAAGGATCAGAATAGATTCCAAAAATGAGCACCAAAAAAAATGAGAAGCGCCGCGCGCGCGGTTCAGTCGCAAGAGATACAACTGCTTTCATCCGTCACTCACCCAAAGCAGATCACTCATAGTTTGGCGCTCGCGCTTTCAAATACTACATCTGGATACTTTTCGGCCGTTCATCTTGATCGAAACTCGCGCGAGCGTCGTCGATGGACCACATAAACATGACGGGAAATAAAAACAGCAGAACAGCGACAGCCGCTCTCCCTCTCTCACTCCCATGACACTTATTTTCAGAAAAATAACATGAAAAAAAAAAATAAAGAAGAAAGCCAAGTCCGCTTTGATCTAGAGTGAATTCGTCGCGGTCCGTCGCAACGCACATGAATACGGATGCATGCATGAATGTCCGCGTCGCAGTTCACGTAGAATCTCGGCTCAAAAATGCGAAAAAATCGAACTCAGTCTCTCTCCAACCCCCCTTCCATTGCCCACCCCCTCCCCCGGGAGAGAGAGAGACAAGCGAAGAGGCCCGCCCGGCACCACCCACGCCCCACGCGGCCGGCGCACGAAACAGGCTGGGTGGGAGGGCGGGTGGGGTGAGGGTGTCCGGTGGGTCGGCGTGTGTGTGGTGGCTTGCTCTGCCCCGAGACTTTTAGACATTGTTGGGGGCGGGGGTGCACGCAGATGCGAGTAACCCCCGCGGACAATACACCGCTCTCTTTCCAAATGCGAGAATACGCTCTCCTCCCGCCCCACCCCCCAACGGTCACTCCGACGCGAGAATAAAAAAAGCACCCCCCTCCCCCACCCTTCCCCCTTCCCACCCTCCTCATCTCATCGTGGGGATGAAAAAATGATGGAAAAAATAACAAGCGCCTCTCCCCCCTCCCCAACCATTCCTCCCCCCTCCCCCCGCGCACCGAATGAAAAACTGGACTCTGTCTCTGCAGCTAATCGTGAATGATAATAGCGCTCAAACCATTGCCTCCCCTCTTCTCTCTCTCCTCCACCCTTAGCCTCCCCCACCCCACCCCCACCACACGCGCTCGGCTAATTGGAAAAAATCGCAAAGCCTCTCCTCCCCCCCGCCCCTCGCGGCTACACGTACGCTGCCAGCGATCCACACTCGCCGCCCCTTCCCACCTGCAACCACCCACCCCCCGCGCTTTTTTCCCGGAGAGCACAAGTGTCACTCGATCGAGAGGAAGGATTTTGAGGAGAGACACGACGGCTTCATTAGATCAGTCACGTGATCAGAACGCCCCTTATTATTACATCCATTTGGAATGCTTTCTCTCCGGCATCTTCTTATTAGTTTTCGAGCTGTCGTCCAAAAAATAGAGGATTCAGCGAAGTGAATATCGAAAGCTAGAAAGATTCTACATTACTTCAACCACCATGATACATAAAATATAAGAGTAATGCACAAATTGTGCGAAAAATCCACAGAGGAAAAATCATGGATTTTTCGCACAATTTGTGCAATGCGGGTGACTCCGCGAAAGTTATCATCGCGGCTAGTCCCGCTATACTTATATAAGAGTAAGTCAAACAGTTCCGTTGGGGACCTACAAGTTTGCAGTGCTACCTTTATTTTCCGCCAGAGAGCGTTAGTGGTAAAGAAAGGGACGGCATAAAAAAGAGTTATGATGTTTTGATTTGCATTCGTACCCAATTTGACGTCGATGCGGTTCTCATCGTTGGAGACTTCACGAAGGATCTTGATAACTACATGTCCATGCTGTCAGCTGATCTCCTCTACTCGTGAAACAGAATTGAACCATCCGTTGCTTCGAGGCATTCAGGCAAAATTATACGGTGGATGGTAGAACTCGCGAATTGACAGGGCGTGGTGCTAAGTGACGAATGGTTATCTCACTGAATATTAGCAGATAAAATATTTAAAAAATCAGTGCTTCGTTATCTTTCCGTACAAAAACTCATAAATGCAATTCACCTGTTACAAATGCTATGAGCCAATTAAGTTTGGATAGTCATTTTCATAACTTTAACAAAAGTCCAATATTTTCTTTGTTTACATCATATTTCCTCTTATAATATTGGTCCAGGTTCGGGGGGAAGGGTAATGCTTGGATAATCAATGCGGATGGAGGAGAATATGGAATGCGGAGAGACAAGAACGCAAGGCATGAGATAAGGGAAACCACGGTGAACGAAGAATAAGCAAACTTTTGTAATTTTCAAAGGATAAACAAAATTCTCGAGGTGCCGAGCACCAGCAAAGTACCGACACATTCAATTGTAACGATTGGGGTGGGGAAATCAAAGATTCACGGGTTGGTAGTTTAGGTACGAAAATATTTTACTTCTGTTAACGTAACACAAGAAATATTTTTAGTACTACATCAAGAAAAATAAAAAGAAGAAAACTAAGAAACTCACTCGCGAGAGAGAGAAAACTGCGGCCATCATCCATCCCTAAAGGCTGTTTTACACGGTACACGGAATTGCGCAATCTGACGCACGTGCGAAGGCGCAATCAAAATTGCGTCATGTAAAGCGGTGAATTGCTAGAACACATGCAAGAATGCGTGGATGCGAGACGGAAAAATAGCCCCGGTTCTCATTTCGTTCATGCATTCATGAAATTCCACGCCATTTTAGAAATAAATGCAGCTCTAACCTGCGCAATTCCGTGCCCCGTGTAAAACGGCCTCAAGGGAAGAAATTGGAGCAAGTGGAGTGATTGACATACATTAATGCTGTGGCGGAAAAAGCACTGCATACATAAAGTGTCGTGTGTTCCAAGGCCTAAGTGTTCCCGTGACGAGAGGTCGCTTCCAAAAGAATGGATGTGAGTCGCAAGAGCTTGAAAACATTCTTGTGAGCACCTGCGGATCTGAAACTCAATGAAAAATGCGTGTCATCGCCTAAGCAGCACTCCCCACCTAATCCCATAGCGGAGACTGTTCACACTACTGAAAACTGATCAAGATTTCTCGGAAATAAAATGACTGCTTTCGCCTAGTACCGAAAGACTAGTTTATTTCTCGGAAGTAACAATCACCTTTCCCTTGGGCTACAACCTTGTCGCGGTGGAAAGGCTTTCGCGTTCCTATGACCCCTAGAGCTGCACTGGCGGGATTAATTCGCAATTATTCCCAATGGGGTGACCCATGACAGATAGATCGAAGGGTAGCAGTCAGAGGAAAGGTAGTCCATGTGATGGTGTCACGTAAAAAAAAACACTGTTGGAATGGAAGTGGGAAACCCTACCAACTATCTCTTCCCTGAAAACATTGAGTTTGATTGAACTAGCCTCGGATGGAAACGCGGGACCCAGCCCTTAAGGTCGGGTGTTCTAGGTGACAGCGAGGTCGGCAAGGCCCTCAGGGTCCCTATCATGCGAAATCCTTGCAGAGACATATCATCGTCATCTTTTTCATCATCAGCGGAAGTCACGAAGGAGGAGGACAAAAAGACCAAGAGGATGGAGAAAAAGAAGGCATCGATGAATGTAGGGACGTGGAATGTGAGGACAATGATAAGGGAGGGTAAATTAGAAAATATAAAAAGGGGAGTGCAGAAAGGGAGGATAGATATCTTGGGTCTATGCGAAGTTAGGTGGAAGGACAGTGGGGGCTACTGGAGTGACGGGTACAGGGTTATATATAGTGGTGGGGAAGAAAGTCAGCGAGGGGTAACTTTAGAATTAAACAGGAAGATGGGTAAGCGTGTGGTAGGCATAGAGCAGGTAAGCGATAGAATTATTATGGTAGAAATTGAGGCATGACCCACCAACCTAGTGATGGTTCAAGTTGACATGCCCACTAACAATCATAGGGAAGAAAAAGTACATGAGGTGTATGAACAGCTCGAGGAAATAATTAGAGAAACTCCGAGTAAGAAAAATATGGTAGTCATGGGGGACTAGAACACTTTAGTCGGGGAGGGGAGGGATAGATAGAATGAAAGGAAGTAGGCCTTATTGTAAATTGAAGAGGGAAGAGGTTGATGGTGAGAGAGGACACCAGAATTCTTCTCATGTACTCCATGGAAGCCTACCTTAATCGGTAGAATACTTTAATAAACTAAATAAATAACCAATTCACGATCAAACGTTAGAACTGACCTCCTTGATTTTTCTGCAGATACTTAGTTTTCCTATCTTAATATTTGCCATAGCCCCCTCTCATTTGCTGCATACTAACATTTTCATCTACTTCTGTTGATTTTCAGCTGAAATCTATCCATTATTCTTTCCCTATTTGTCAAAGTCTTCTTCAAATCATTTTGTTCTCTGCTATGACTTCTATGACGTCAGAAAGTTGTAGCATACTTATTTTTCTACGTGGATATGGAAG
Source organism: Ischnura elegans (assembly GCF_921293095.1). Taxonomy (NCBI): domain Eukaryota; kingdom Metazoa; phylum Arthropoda; class Insecta; order Odonata; family Coenagrionidae; genus Ischnura; species Ischnura elegans. The sequence continues at coordinate 132,404,794 of NC_060250.1, forward strand.
CCCAAAGCCTTCTCCTTGATTTTATTGATGGCTTCAAAATTACGGGGAACAGTGCGCACCCTTGTCTCACTCCCCTCCCTTTTCTTGCTTCTGATTTGGGTGCACATTTTGTCACATCTATTTAATTTCCACCTAAGCCAGTAGATTAGAAAGCCCGTGCTCCACGGAGGGACCAAAACTGCCTTGACTTTCCATACTGCTCGAATTGCCGTTATCTCATCTGAGCAACCAGCTCTTTCGATCTAAAATAGGTCATTTTTTGCTTTTGGCGCCCAAATTCATAAAAAGCATAGAATTTCATTTTAACACAAGTACAAATGGAATATAAGACTCGCCAAATTGAACATCAATAGGATTGTCAGAATAATTCCGAAAAAGGTTTTTTCTTAGCTTAAACGTAGAGCTATGGTATTCAAAGGCTCATAACTGGTTTACGCATCTCGTATTTGGAATAGGGTACCGCCCAACATCAGATGATTACAGAATACTACTTTTAAAGGTAAATGGTGCTCATACTTTAAAAGTGAAACAATTTTATACGATAGGCTAGCAATCCCGCAGCTGAGCTATAAGCCACCGAGTGCGTCCATCTGGTTTCGAAAAATGGGTCAGCTTCTAGTTATAGAAGTTACCCATTGTGGTACAAAAGCGGACAAATGTGGACAAAAAGCGACGGCATTCCGAGGTGGTATCGGACTATCACTGAGTAAGATAGGCCATATACATGATACGCCAAGACGTTTTGTACTTCTGCTGTCGGACTGGTTGAGGTAAGATTGGATCACGGGTACAGTGCCTATGTTTGCGAATTCGGCGCTGCCAGAGAATGAAGTGTGAAGATGCCGTGACTTGGCGACGGGAAGCCGCCAACAATTATGCCAACCATCGCCCGGGGGAGAGGGCAGCAGCTATTCTTCATGTGAGTGAGGGTGGAGACCACAGCGGTCCATAGTAGAGCGACACTCATCTCACCGTAGCCTTGGTAACATTCTTTAACGGCTATAATAGACAATTAGACATGATGGATTTTTCTCAGGTAAAAGATTCCGAAGGTAAACTAGTCCCCCATTCGGATCTGAGAGCGAGGACTACCACGGACGGTACATCGGTCAATTGTGATAAAGGTATGAGGAGAGTTACATGAATAGGAATAAGGAAAAAACAATGACCACATATCAGCTGAAAATCAACAAATGGAAGACTAAGACATTAGTATGCAAAAGTGAAGATAAACATTAAGCTAGGAAGAGAAAAACTTGTTGAGGTGAAAGAGTTTTGTTACCTAACACGCCGAATTACCAACGACGGACAAAAAAAAAACAAGAAATGGCGAGCAGAATAGCGCAAGGAAGACGGGCTTTCTGCGAAAGGAAGTATCTAAACACAGACGAAAATGCAATCATAGAAGAAAGAAAATAAAATTTTGGGAGCTTACAATTTGAGTATGCTTCTCTTTGGAAACGAGGTTTTGACGTTGACAGCTGCAGATAAGTCAGGAGAGGAAGCATTCGCAATTTAGTGTAAATGAAGAGTGATGATGAGGATAGCAGTAAACTTTTAGCAATAAAAGTTTGTTTTGGGAAAATAGTACAAGAGTATGCATAATTTTTATACTAAGGGGGAGGTAGGAGCGATGGCGGTAGTGGATGCTTTGGGCATCCCGTCCAACCTTCCACCTCAAGTGCTGATGGTTAGAATAAATGAACACTGTGCTTGCATTTTATACCTGTGTGGTGAGCGGAAGATACTCTGCGTTGTGTGGCGGGAAAGGAGGCGTGACGCTATTTTTTCCCGCCCTGGGGTGCGTGGCTCCAAGGAGCATAATCTTGATAATTCGGACTTCTCTGGACCATGCACTGGGGTACTCTACCCCCCTCACACCCCTTACTGACACCGACACCCCCAGGAACTAGGATATATAGTGCAGAAATTCTGTCTCGCGCGGAGTGCTTAGTGCTTCGAGTTTTTCGGAAAGAGTTCTTTTCGCCGTCGTTCGGGGTCTGCTGTGGATCTCTCCTCCTTTGAAAGGACCCTTAGGGACCTTGACGCGGGAACTGCGGTAGACCCAGAATGACGACAATTGCGGGCCTCGAACCGGGAACGCCCAGGACCCCGACCTTCAGCATCGCTTCTTCCCACTCGCCGCCACGTAAATTTTTAATCCCAGACTCCCACCTCCGTGCGCGCCAGCCTCAACCCCCCCGGACAAGTGTAAGCTACAATAAAAGCCGACTCAATTACGAGTAATATAAGACACGGTCTCAGGCGTTACTTTGTGGAATTTCTTCATCATAGAATAAAATAAAATAACTTTGTTCTGTTCCACACTTTATTTTAAATAGTACGACCCGGGTTTCTGCATATCATGCTATCATCAGGTACAATTCGGTGGGTGGCTTGCACTTAAATAGGTAACCGTGGGTGGAGGGGGGGTATGAAAAAAGGGGTGGGAAGGAACATTGATGACGGGTAAAGCTGTTTTTGAAGAAAGGGGTGGGGGAAGGCCTTGGACTGGCTTGCATACGCTAAACGACAAGGAAAAAAAAAAGATAAAGGGGGGGTTAGGGTTTGCTCATTTTTTATTTTTTCTCGGATTTTTCATTTCTACCTCTTAAAATATGCTATGAGGTGCATAATGGATATCCTAAAAATTTCAGCCCTATTGTTTAACATCTTATTTAGAGGTCGCTCAAAGAGCATAAATGCAATAACATTAGATTTTTCCGATTTTTTGAAGTGACATCATTTTCAGAGGTAACGTACAATTTTGCAGGCATTTAGGACCAAAATTCGCTCCATTTTAACGTCTGCGCAACAGTTTTCCAGGAATACAATGCTTTTCCGCGAGCTACAGCCGCGCGTCACACCCCTGACGGTGAACTGGTCGCTCGTGGTCCGCATTCACAGTCAACTGATAGGTTGACAGCGCCCCTCATTGCCTTGCCTTCGCGCCTTCCCGAAAGGGGGTCGGTGGAAGAAGGGAGGAGTTACTTAAAAACCTCTATTGTTTTACATTGTTATGTTCAGGAGACTGTTTCGTTGAGATGAAGCAGAATAGATGGAACCATTAAGAATGATGTTTAGATACAACTATGTGTATGTTTTCTTACCCAAGCTTGCGTGTTTCACACCTCCTTGAACCTCATCGCAGTCGGATTTTGAATGGCGTAGAGTACATTTTCGGAGCCTAAACGCTATTGATAAAAACAATGTCTTTCATCACGCGCAAGGCAATTGAAGTATTCCTAATCGGCCTCCCGCAATTGAAGTATTCCTAATCGGCTATAGCCCCTTGTTTCGCGAAAAATAAGCTGCCTTTGATTCGCAAAGTGCTGCATGTATTCTATCACCACCACTTAACCCTGAAACAAGGAGTGTGTGGAAATGCGAGATTAAGGATGAGGTCCGTGGTCCCTTTCCGGACTATTATTTCGAGAATTCAAATAATTCAAGAAATACGTGAAATATATAAAAATAGAGGCAGTGTGCAGTGAGCTGTTGAAATTCAAGATTTACTTTTGACGGCAAGCCACGCAACAGCTAATGAATGAATGGAATTGAATGAAAAATTGCATCAGTTGTTTGATATTGCCGCGGTAAATGCTCTGGAAGTTATTCAAAATGATGTGGGTGAAGTGCTCTTGAAAATACAGACCGGGACACCTACTTCAAAAGATCCTCAGCTAGCACTTATTGAGAGAGTTTTCAAAATATTTTCATTTCTGAAAAACTTCCCTAAATTATTATTAGTTTTAAGTTTCTGCTAGCACCAACAAAATTAATCATCCACATCATAGACAAACGCGCATAATATGAAATGCATTGTAAACTGGCTGGTTTGGGTGGACTTGGTTTACCGGGAGAGCTATAACGCGCCTTCGGCTTGACAAGTAATGAGATCCTTAATCTAGCACTCAATAGACAGTGAGAGGAGTCAGAGACGTCGGTGCGTTGAGTGGAGAGGAGGAAAAGATATGACGAGTATCGCAGCAAGTCTGAATTGAAGGGTACACAGAAAACTAAGTGGGCCTTGTAAAACTAAATCTCTATCGATTCCCTTTTCATATAATGGTATTGTTGTTAATGATACATTATTCTTTTAAGAAATGGCGATATTTTAATCTTAAGCAGTGAGGATGTTTTTGAAACGGATTCTATTGATGATTCGCCAACCAGTCATTAAAAAAAGATTGGTAGGAAAATCCTCATTACGCCCCAAATTGCACTGACCTTTGATGCCTGGGGCATTAGCGCGAGATGAGCGGCAACGGTTCTTGTTGCTACTCTGTTGTAGTAACAGGAGTGACTGTCTACTAAAGGAAATATTTACTAATTCGTTGAATCAAGGAAGTAAATATTATTTTGAATATTACGTCAAGAAATGATTCTATCAATCTCACGGCCGATTGATGACATAAAAACAACATTAGAGATTCCATAACTCACCGGAACTGCCAGTGGCGGGGCCACTGCTGAAATCGTTCACGGCTGCGTTGATGAGTGGAGATTAGCGAACATAACAAAACATTTCAATTGATTCGACAAGCGTAAATAGAGTTAAATAAATGTTTTCATATTTAGGGTTCTCAGTACATCATATTATTTTGGATTCTCAACAAGACATTTTTTTATGATTAATTAGGTTCGAAAAACAGTGTTGTAGTTATTTTAAAGGATAAACTACAGCAAACACTCGGTATGAAAAACGCCAACATAGTAATCGGCTCCTCCTTTTTTCCGCCGACAATTGTTTAACATTTAGAGGTCGCTAAAAGAGCATAAATGCAATAACATTAGATTTTCCCGATTTTTTAAGTGGCATCATTTTCAGGGATAACGTACAATTTTGCAGACATTTTGGACCAAAATTCGCTCCATTTTAACGCCCGCTCAACAGTTTTACAGGAATACAATACTCTACCGCGAGCTACAGCCGCGCGTCACACCCCTGACGGCGAACAGGTCGTTCGCGGGCCGCATTACGGTCAGCGACCGTCATTGCCTTACGCCCCGCGCGCATTACCTAGCGAAAGGGCCGAAATGGCTGAAATTTTTACGATATCCATTCTGCACCCCATAGCATATTTTAAGAGGTAGAAATAAAAAATCCGAGAAAAAATAAGCAACACCCAAGGGGGTTTCTCAAAAGGTTTAAAAAACAAGAGGAAATCTAGGTTGAGGGTCGTTGGGGGATGGTAGCGTGACGTAAAGTATTGGTGGCTGGGAGGGGAACATATGGCCATTACAAAGTTTAGTGGGGCATTTCACATTCTCAAACTGTCCATTTTTCTCCCCTTGTCAATACAAGGTAAAATCCTGGGTTCAAAATTACACCAATGGTTTTCGTCACATAAATGTTTGACTATTCCAAAGGATTCGTCGTTTAAAAAACATCGTCGATGTTCTTTCATTCTTCCGTCGACAGTTCTCCCAGTTTGTCCAATATATTTAATATCACAGGTATCACACTTCAAATGATAAACACCACTTTTCTGTAGATCGTCATACTTGTCCTGCGTATTAAAAAGGATTTTACCCACTGATACAGGATTATAAAATGACACTCTGGCATTATGAATTACATTACACAATTTGCATGATACATGGGGTATGAAAGGTAGCTTGCACCAGCGTGAAGGATTTTTAGTATCAACTTGAATGGAAGTTAAAAAATTATGGCTTGTTTTTTGATAGATCTTTCAATAAGTTTATCCATCAGTTTTGGGTCAAATCTATTTTGCTGGGCAATGTACTTAATGGCACTTAATTTTATTTAAAACTGTCTTGAGACATGGGGATACTTCTTAGCCTGTTCACCATTGATTTTAACGAAGCTGTATTATGAATACGGTGATGGTTCGAGTTCATTTGAATAATGACATCCGTAAATGTAGGTTTACGGTAGATTGAAAACTCACTTAAACACTTAAACTTATTGAAAGATCTATCATATCATATGATCAGCCAATAAATAAATGTATTATTGTTATTAACTTATTGAGGGAACCCGTTTGTGCTTACGAGTATGAAAATCCAGGTGTGCGCCCAAGGGTTTAATAATAAAAGATATAAAATAACGGCTTTGTTAACATGGAAGTTAATAAAATCGGGATGAGTAATCGCCCAGTAGTATTCCTCTGGTGTTGTAACTCGGCGAGCGCGAAATCGTTTCGACAGACAGCAGGAGAGACATTTCCAGAGAGAAACAGATGACGTGCTCTTCGAAAGTGCGCTTAAACTCTTGGCCCCCCGCTGATCGATCACCGCGACGCTTTGGAGCGGACGCCGCCGCCGCCACCATGCGAGGCACACACAGACCCTTCCCAATGACTCATTTTGTCGCCCTTAGCCGGTCGTTTCACCGGGCACAGCCCAGGCCCCGGCGAAAAAAAAGAAACATGCCAAGTAACATGAAGAGTTCCGACGGGAAAGAATCCATCAAATCCAACGCGACGCTGACCGAACGGAGGAGGGGAGGGAGGGGGTGGGAGCGGAGGGGAGGGAAGTGGACCTCCCATTCATTTCCCCGCTCTTTGCCGAGACGAGGAATTCCCATAGCAAGGCGCCATGTGTGTGAAGGGGTTGCATAGACCCATAGGATAACAGATCCATTGACGCCATCGGAGGGCTCCGATATCATATCTACATCTACATAATCCCTGCAAGCCACCTAAAAGGCGTGTGGCAGGGGGTGTTAGGACACCAGCCATATACACACCAAAAAATGAAGTGCTCTAACGAAGTTGGGACCAGCGTTTATTAAAGTCCTTTATGGTTCGGGGGAAAAACTAATTCCCATATCTATCCGTTCGGCAAAACATCTCTCTTAATTTATCGCTTCTATCGGACCTGGAAATATACTGTGGCTCTAACATTATGTTCTCTGTGTGGCTCCTAAAGATATCTATTCTCAATTGTTCAAGCAATCTAAGCCTAGCGCGTAGCCTTCGAGTCTCCAGCGGCTCCCAGCCTAATTCGCTTAACATCTAGGTAACACTGTCTGTACGCCCGTAGCAGTTTTTTACGAAACGTGCAGGCTTCCTTTGTATTTTATTCAGTCCGCGGATTAAGTGTTTCTGCACCGGATCCCATACGCTAGCTGCATATTCAAGGTGCGGTCGGACGAGAGCGAAATAGCACCTTTCTTTTACTTTCTCATCCGAAAATCTTCCCACAAAACGCTTAACGAATCCTAATTTCTTCACGGCACACTAGGCCTCGGTTGCGGAGGGGTAAAGAGGTCTTTCATGCCAACGCAACGGTTACGGTTTCGAATCCCACATAGGTTGGGTATTCACCGCAAAGGGCAGGGATGGTTGCATTAGGTCTTAGTGGCTCTGCATTCGGTTAGGACGAAAGAAGAAATTGTCGATGTTATTTTGGTTGCCGCTCACTGATAAGTAAATGCTATTTATCGCTTTCTTTGGGAAAGTTTGAAGTAAAAATTATAACAGACGATATTAATGCATTTATAAATTAACAACATTTGTGACAACGGTGAGGAAATGCAAATTTTGGCAGGATATTATTATTTAAAAGTTTCTAAAGGGTTAAACCAACCCTTTATTAACCGTACTAAGGACAGACATACGAACGAAATGAAATATACGAACTGTGTGGACACCATATCGGTTGTGAAGCAAGGAAGACTTCGTTGGGCAGCTAAGGAGCATAATTAGTTTCCAATGGGATATCTTTGCCTCAACCGCGGTTTTGGGTATTTCGTAAAATCTCGCGGTTCTAGAGTAAATTGAAGGAGTGGTAGGCCTCCGTGGTGAAAGATGAAGACACAGAAGGAAAGGAACCTAGGGTTGAGGACGAGTTAGAGTGGATACAGAGAATCTAGCTTTCGCTTGAATCAATTCGAACGTACGTTGCAGTTGAGGGATCGAATCAAGAGAAGACTTTCGCACTAAACGGACGCGTAACTCCGTCTCGATCGGTCGCATTCGGCAAAGATCAGTCTGACGGAGAACCAAACATCATATCGGTAATGAAGCAGCGAAGACTTCGCTGGTCTGGTCATGCACAGCGTATGGAAGGGAGCGCAGACATGGCACAGGTATTTGTTGGTCCTACAGGAAGTAGGAGAAGCAGGCGAAGACCACCGAAGAGGTGGCGTACAGCCAGACTTGATGGAGTGGGTCAGGAGATCTACATCTACATAATACCCTCCGAGCCACCTCTTGGGTGTCTGGCAGGGGGTGATCAATCACCAACATGGAGCATGGAAGAGGACCGCTAAGTGTAGCAAGAGGTCACCACTGATAGGTATAACTACTAGCTGAGTAAAACAATTGGAATAGAAAGTGTAAAACGTAGTTTCGCAGAGTTACTTGTCTTCACTTCCATTTTTAAAACAATATTTTGCCAAATTCATTATTGGAACGTTCAAATCACCGCCAATTATGACACTATTAAGATTTCACTGATAATTAAAACGCCTCAATTGACTATATAACCATAACACTGAATTTAGGCTTGAATTTAGAGGTCTATAATGTGTAAATATAAATATTAATTTAGCTGAGCACTCGATTAGGCACCAAATGATTAATAATTATCACTAGACTACAATCCTAGGATTGGTTTGACGCATCTCACTACTATTTCTCCTCTCAGCAAATCGTTTCACGCCTACGCATTTATTCTCTTTCCCATCCTCATTTAACCATTGCACATTTTTTTATTCGAGGTCTTCCTTTTTCGTTCTTGCCAAATACTTGTCTTTCGACGACTATCTTCATCGGGCCATCATGTCTCAAGAAATATAAGGTTTTTATAAAGGTTTTTACGAGGCTTCTCTTCTCTCGTACTCTTTTTAGGACTTCCTCATTAATTACTCGGTCCATCACTTGCTAGCATGATAGATATCCCGCTAGTGAGGACTTTTCAGGCGTAAAAGTGCACACGATTGCAGTTTGCCTGCAGACTGAGTTCGATTTGCAGACATTCTGCAAATCACACTTTCGTCCGTATGGCCTGCCGACATTCTATTTTGCGCAAGAGTCTAACAGATCTCCACTTCATTTTCAAGTAACTACCAAAGCCATCGACTTTCAACACTGCTACGTGGACTGACAGAAACACTATTAAACAAGTACTTCATGTAGTCCTAATTTAAAAAACCAGAAATGACCAAATTTGCTACTTTCAAAAAAAGAAAGTAATAATCGCTAAAAAAGAAAAAACAAAACATTTAATGATTCAACGCCATAAATGTTTAATCAAACGCAAACTACACACTGCAGTCACAATATGAAAGAAATGCGGCCAAATCTTTACTCAATTCTGAATGGTTGGGCTAAACATTGGTTTACCGCAGCTGGTGTTGGATGTGGCAGGCTCAGTAATGTCCCACTAGTCCACAAAAAAGAAAACTATTGGAAAAATGAAATAAACAAAGAACATCTTACACTTGATCAAGCACAGCAACTTAATGCAAAATATTATGTGAGAAAAAATCGCGAGCAAATCACAGAGAGGACGAGCGAAAACTTCGCATCAAAATGATTGCATTAGGAAATGAATGCACTATGAAGTGAGGAGGTTGGATGACTGAGGAAAGCTTGGTTGCAGCGACAATGTTATAGCAAAAGGAAAGACTGTTTCTGTGGATCCAAGGGGTAAAGTGGTAAGACGTTGGAAAACAGCGTCACCTACTTAATTGGGTTTAATAATTTTAAAAAGTAACGGTTCGAAATAATCGTTAAAAATTTGTTAACTCTTTAATTTGAGCGTGGTTTTTGTTAAATTTAACATTCAATTTTAATTCGTTAAAATTTTAGATTACGAGGTCCAAAAATGACATCAACTAATTTTATTCCTAAAACTTAGCTGAATGTCGATCAGTTATAATTTGGGCACGAAACTGGTCCATCAGATAACGGGGAAAATAAAACGGCATCGACTGCTTTAGGGCAAGGAGCACTAATGCAAAGCAGAGGGGCAGGCGAATACAGGCAAACGCAAGTGGGGTCGAAGTGATTGGGCGCCCGTTTCTAAGCGCGCCCTCACAAGGGAAGAGCAGTCGACACGACAACGCTCGCGACGGCACCAATTCGCTTCCTTGGTTTGACAAGGTTTTAACAAACATTTTTACAAAATTTGGTGTTTTCACTCAAGATAACTAAGTCTATGTTTCTCTATGTGTTGCACCGGTTTTTACTCCTCTATGTAAAATAATAACAGATTTAGAACAGTGACAAAGTTACAACTGCAAGGAGAAAAAACTAATATTTGGTGTGACAAGGTTCTAACGACATTTTACTTATTTTATTACTCATGTAAACATGTAAAAAAATAAAATATTTTCTTAAAGTAATAATTACTAGTGTATCTAGTGAATCACTAGTGTATGTGCCAAAAACCAAAAATAAATTCCTATTAATAATAGAAATAGAACAGTTTAAAACTTTGACAAGGTTTTTCTCAAAACCAGCTGATGGTCAGTTAGAACCTTGTCAAACCAAGGTAGCGAATTGGAGACATCGAGCCATCTATAACAGAGTGCGAAGGCTACATCATGGTTGTCTTCCAAAGTAACTGAAAAAATTAACTTTAACGTATGATTAACATTTTTAAGATCAATTTTAATCAGTTCCTTTTTCACAGAAGTAACTTCTATTTTTAACAAGTTGCATTTTATCGAAATTAACTTTAGATTTAATCAGTAAATTATTTTCGGTAACTACCACAACTATGGTCACGTACAGCAAACACATATGGCCGAGCCTTTAATGAGCGAGGATACGGCAAACGCGTTGTGAGAAGGTTACAGGCCGTGTTACACAAGGCACGGAATTAGAGCTGCATTCATTTCTAAAATGGCGTGGAATTGCGCGAACGAAATTAGAACAGGGGCTATTTTGCCGTCTCGCATCCACGCATTCTCGCATGTGTTCTAGCAATTCGCCGTTTTACACGACGCAATTTTGATTGCGCATTCGCACGTACGTCAGATTGCGCAATTCCGTGTACCGTGTAAAACGGCCTTTACTTGCGTAAAAGTGAAAGCGATAGGTACATGCTGCTTCGCAATCGCAAGGCCACACCGCGCGTGCGCGACCACCACAAGGCATCCGGCGGACAAAGATTTATACGGTAAACTTAATGAAACACAAAGGATAGCTGCGCGATTCGTCTGAAACTGCAGAGGTTGTACGGAAAGCGTTGCATAGATATTGAACAAGTTAGGCCGGCTACCGCTTGAGAGTCGGATGATCACGTGTTAGGCTTTAATTTACTGATATTTTAATAACAGGCATCCTTCAAAGCGAAACGAGAACATAATCGTAGAACCTCACCACATTTCAAGGTCCGATAATAACGATACAAACGAGAGATATTTTCCCGTACGGAAAGTCAGAGCAATTTATTTTTCCCGCGAACAAAAAAAGCCTTGAATGAAATCTAAGTGGGACTCAGCAGTCAAAACATTTCAACGCATCTCTATTTTGCACGCCTAGTGGGTGTCCAAACAGCCTTCGCCTAACAGCCTAGTCCTAGCCTTGCGGGGTAGTTTGTAAATGTAGATTGACGAAGATGCGACGGGAGACATGCTACGCAGGGATCTGCAACGAGAAATATGTTTAAGGGCTCGCAAAAACGTGGAGCTCATTGCAATGAAACGGACTGAGCCAAAGATTTATCACCTCGCATTTCATAATACCGCGATTTTTGAAGTGCCAATAGATGAGGATCCCCTATTGACGAGCCCGCATCCACAGCACACCTGGTGACCGGAGGGACTTGCTCGCCGCCATGGCGACGAGATACCCTCTCACGACCATCAAAAAAACACTGCTCCCCCCCTCCACTCCGCGCAAAAAAATCACATTTACGGAGCCACGACCCAGCGAATGGAAGGGAGAAAGAAACATGATGGCCGGGAGAGAGAAAAGGGGGACCTTTGTTCCTCAGTAGCGAGACAACTCACTTGAGTGTATTTAGAAGGTATGAACTTCATGCCTTCTGCATCATTTGTAGAGTTTTTTCTAATGACAGAACGTGTTCGAGTCTAAGTCGTGTGTTTAAATTGAAGCTTATCAAGTTGCGGATTTAAAAAAGGCACTTTCTTTGATAAATAAATATTTAATAGTAAAAATGGTGACATCTTAATAAAGTTCCAATGAAATTTTAATAGATTCCGCGGTATTATGTTCAACCAAAAGAAAATGATAACCTCGATTTCATTACCAACATCCTACCTCATACAAGCAACGCCAAGAATAACAATAGTAAAAGTGCTCGAAACTAGCTGAATTTGACCGCTGACTCTGCCCGCTTTCCTTGCCATTTTCCGGCTGTTCACAGCCAGATATACAGCGAAGTTCACAAAATTGCTAATTTTTATCGCAGAAACACGACGGTCCAACGACGTACCTGCATGATTGTACCTACGATTGGAGGGAATAGGATACAAAGTATCATTTTTTTTTGAAAATGAAAAGGAGACTTCGTTGATTTCCACTGATTTATTTCGTCCGTACGACATGTTTCGAACCATAGAGGTCATTATCAAGTACCTGATGATAAGTAGGTACTTGATATTGATTCTATGGTTCGAAACATGTCGTACGGACGAAATAAATCAGTGGAAATCAACGAAGTCTCCTTTTCATTTTCGAGTATTAACTTCCACATCGTTGAGCCTAATACAATTGAGCGTATAATTTTTTACTTTCATTTTCCAGTTGTAAAAATTAAAATTGCAGCCAGGGTGGTAAATTTTCGGGGGGGGGGGGGGGGGGGCAGCGAGGGCGAGCGACTCGAGGAAAGGGTTGCGGATATGCGACCCCTCCTTTGAGGGTGAGCTGCACGGGACCAGAGTCCTCTGGATTGTCGATAATACACTACACAACCCTATGAGGGAGAAGTGAAGAGAAAAGTCATCCAGGGGACGCTGCGCGGGACTACCCCACACCTGCCCCCAATGCATCTTCACAGCTTTGCTTCACGAATTTAGATCAAGCATTAAAATTTTCTGAGATGCATCCCATATGCTTAGCGCGCATTCAAGGCGCGGCTTCACCAAACAGACCTCTCTAGGGTAAATTCGGGAGAGATACCGTACATTTTGTAAAATAACTATATTTTGTAAAATTTTAGACTTTCCCGGCGTATAGATTGATGAAAAATTTATTGGGATTCCCACCGGGTGTGGTATTGGGTTAATTCTCCCAACGTTTCTTTCAGCAATGCTCCGCTACCGCCGACTTTAGCGGATAAAACAGGCGTATGCATCTTTTATGCTCTGTCAGACGTTTTTCGATTGTGCGGCCGGTTTCCCCGATGTAAACGTGACCGCACTCACACTGGACGCTGTACACTCCTAAGGTTTTGAGGCCCAAGTCATCTTTCGGTGTCCCGACGCAGGTTTTAATCTTGGTGGCAGGTATGTGGATTTTATCTATATTATGTCTTCGGAGTATCCGGGCTATCTTGGTGCTGAAGCTGGAAATGTATTGGAGAATGGCTCCGGCTATAGGTTTTTCTTTTACTTCTAATGCATCACTATTCAAAATGGTCTTTTTAAATGCTCCTTTGATGTCACGTTGGCTGTATCCATTCTTTCTAAATGTGGACTTAAGGTGTGCTATTTATTGGTTCAAGTGAGCCTCATCTGATGTGGCTCGATGGAATAGTGTTATGAGGACGCTTTTCTTCTGCGCTGGGTGATGATGGCATTTAGGTGTAGTTCAGTGTGGGTTGGCTTCCTGTGTACACTGTGTCCTAAATTCCCATTTTCTTTAAAAAAGTTGGGAGAATTAACCCAATACCACGCCCGGTGGGAATCCCGAGAAATTTTTCATGTAACTATATTTTATTAGAGTAAATTTGGTGACTAGTATTGTTTCTGATGTACACAAAAAAAAGTATACGTATATCATTCTTCTCTTAGCTGTAAGAATTATTTTTGTAAAACATTACCTCGATGCGTCTATTCCGTATGTTGCGGTTGACACGCCGCGCCGCATCTATAAGGGTGATACGCCGCATGTTGTTAAAATCAACTAGAACTGAATTGATGTACTCTGCAGCCTCATTAAAAAAGAAAAATTGTCGCATTATTGACGTTTTGAGGAAAATAAAATATGAAAATACTTTTGATTTATTGCTGCTATTTTTCTTATTAATAGTACTAGTCCAAAATTTTAATGCAACTGAAATGCAGGTTGTAAAACTAGAGCTATGTTTATGTCATTATATTATAAACATACACATGTAACTTTTAATAACATGGGCTACGTTTATCCAATTTTTATTGAAAAATACAAGTTGAACAGAAGAAGTTCAGTTAACAGAGACTTAATTTGTTTTTTTTAGAATTCGTTAATACAAGTTGAAGAATAAATTAAGGCATTCTAATTTGTTCATACCTTGTTTAGTCAAAAGCTACTATTGACTACAAACATAGCATAGTAATGTTCAAAATGTTCGTAAAATAATGAAGTAGCTACTGAGAAGTAAGAAAGAAACAGTCAGTAGAATAGCGCAGGAGAAGAGGGCTTTCTACAAAAAGAAGAATCTTTTCACATCTGAGAATACAGGCATAGAAGTAAGGAAACAATTCAACATATGGAGCATGTTTCTCTGTGGAAGCGAGGCTTTGACGTTGAAAGCAGCAGAGAAGTCAAAGAGTGGAAGCATTCTTGGAAGAGGAAGAAATGTGGTGCTACCGAAGAATGATGAAGTTAAATGGATTGACCGTGTAAGTAACGAGGAAGTGCCAAGAAGAGTGGGAGAAAAGAGAAGCCTCCTAAAAACCTTAAGCAGAAGACGGAACAACTTACAATTAGTTGGCCACGCCATGAGGTGTGATGGGCCAATAAAGACAACCCTAGAAGGACAAATGGAAGAGAAAAAGGGCAAGGGACGACCCCTTACATAGGACAGGTTATAAAGGATGCAAAGGAGAATGAATACGTTACTATGAAAAGGTTAGCGGATAGAAGAGAGAAATGCATCAAACCAATCCTAGGATTGTTGACTGATGATGATGATGATGATATTTGGAGAATCACTGAATATTAACAGAACAGGGCATGTTAGATGTAAGATCTTCAAAATGATCAAATTAATTCGCCACGCTCTGAAGTTTTTAATAAAAAAAGGCATTTGGCGGATCGTGCCGCGAAGTTATTGCGTTCTGCATTTACGAAAACGGCAGAGGACAGTGACATCGAATGAGGGACGAGGGAAATTTGGAGTTATTGCGAGCAATTTACGAATAATTATGAGAAATAAACCATAATAACAATGCCATGACGGTCCCATACAGTAAAATATATTAGTGGAACCATTATCACCATCAGTCAACAATCTGAAGATTGGTTTGACGCAAATCTCCACTCAATACTCCCTGCCTGCTCATCTTTTCACACCTACGTATTTCTTCTCTTTCACACCTTTCTTTACCTGTTCCATAAAATTTGTTCGAGGTCTTCCTTTACCGTTCTTGCCTTCCACTTGTCCCTCGACGATTGTCTTCATCAGGCCATCATGTCTCAAGATGTGGCCTATAAGGTTGTTCCGTCTCCTTGTAATGGTTTTCATGAGGCTTCTTTTATCTCCTACTCTTCCTCGTTACTAACTCGGTCGATCGATTTGATCTTCATCATTCTCCTGTTGCACCACATTTCGAAGGCCCCTACCCTTGCTATCTCCGCTGCGGTCATTGTCCATGCCTCACTTCCGTATAGGAGCATACTCCAAATGTAGGTTTTTATAAACAATTTCCTTACTTCCATGCTTAAGTTCCCTGCTGTAAGTAGATCTCTCTTTTGGTGGAATTCTCTCTTCGCTTGGGCAATTCTGCTGATAATTTCTTCATTGCCTCTCCCGTCTCTAATTATCCTGCTTCTCAAATAGCAGAATTCATTCACCGCACGTCAGTTTTTGCTTTCTTATTTGAATGACTTCTTCTCATCTGCTGCCTACCTATCTTCTCATCTTGGCTTTCTTTGTGTTTTTTTAGCTGACATTAACCCATTACCCGACCCAGATTCACCAGAATATATTCTTCTCTGTCTCTGCTATGACGGGGATGTCAAATGCCAATCTTAATTACTTCTCCTGTGATATTCACTCCCGCGGCCCTTTCTTTGATTTCGTTAATGGCTTTCTTGATGTAAACATTGCAACATTGCGGGTGACATTGCACAGCCTTGACTCACTCCTTTCATAAATTTTGTTTATTCACATCTGGGCGCTGATTTTATCACTGCTAACTAGTTTTTGTTTAAACTGCGGATGATTCCTCTGCCACTGTATAGAACCTCATTCTTTTAGGGTACCAAGCATTTGAGTTCCAATCCACGTTGTCAAATGCATTCTCTAAGTCCACGAACAACACGAACGTTGCCTCAGCAGAATATGCTTCAAATCCTTCTGTTTCTTCTATTATGTCAATTTTCATCGCCATGTCTTAGGATGCTCATTTTTTCTCCTCTTTCATTTCGGTTTCCTACACTATATTTCCGTCTTGACCTTCGCCGACGACGGCGTTCCAGCCACCTAAAATAATAAGACTTTTTTCCCCTCTTATCGGCTTCATTACTTCCGTTATATCTTGTGAGACATCTTCTACTTCTTCATCTTTAAAATATGATGTAGGATTGCAAACCTGCACCACCACAGTAGCTACGGGTTTAGTATCTATCTTCACCATTACTATCCTTTCATTAAACTTCAGGTAGCTTTTAACACACATCCCTACGCACTTCCTAAGCATTATCTCTATTCCAGGAATACTATTTATTTTTATGCTGTGTGTATCATTCCGTATCTCCCACTCCAAAAGTCTCCTTCTAGGGTCCACTTAATCTTGCTGATGCCTAATACGTCGAGGTTCATTCTTTGTATCTCCACCCTCAAGTTCTCTAGCCTACCGCAGTTACGAATCGATCTAACGTTCCATGTTCTTATCCTTAAAATTCTAACATCTTTGACCGATGTACACTCTCTATAGTCCCTGCCTGGAGATACGAATGAGGGACTACGTTACCCCCGGAATATTTTACTTCAGGAAATTACACTATGTCATGATATAAAGTGAGTTGAGTAGCTGCGACTCCTCAGGATGATAATGTGGTGGTTTCCCCTTGCCTTCCACATCGCAGTACTACAGCCGTTACAGTAAATGTTACCACACCCGTAGTGAATTCTTTGTAGCTGTACCGAACAATATATTATCTCCACCCTTACGCTTATGAAGAAGAGCTACTGACCTTTCTCCCGGGTGATGGGAGGCATAATTGTTGTCGGCCTCCATTCGCCAAGACTCTGCATCTCCACAGGTTTCGATATCATTTAAATGGCCTACCTTACCCAAGGGTAGAAGAATACCACCTCGGTACGCCGTCACTTTTTGTTTAACACTGCTTATTCGACGAGAGAACTTGCTTATCTTGCAGCTAACCCATATATCTAGATAGAGGTCGACCCACCATCGGCAACCCGGTGGATAAGGTCAGCCGCGAGATATGAGGAATAATGAATCTATTTTAACTGATGTTTCATAGTGATACAAGAGAAGTACTGCTGTAAGGTCGCACCTTAAATACGCGACTAACACACGAGACCTGGCGCAGATAGACTTCATCCGTGAACTTAAAAAAAATCAAACGAAAGCTGCAGGATTCATCGCAAACTCCTAGGAGCGAACAGAGATCGTTACCCAAATGTAAAGCGAATTAGTCTGCGAAGTTGTGGACCCTTGGAGGCTGCGTGCTAGACTTTGATATCTTCAGCTATTCAGAACAGATAATTTTCAGAGCTAAGCGGAGAAATACTTCTTAGAACATAAATATTTTTCTAGGTAAGGCCGAAATGAGAAGAAAACAGAGATATACAGTGGAACGGGTAGATATTGGAAATTATTTCCCCCCAAAAATGAAAAAAATGCATAAATGCAGGTGAGCTAAGCACTGAAATCATTCCGATTCGCTCATTCCATTTCGTTTATTTCCAAAGACGTGTGGTGTACTAACATCCCGTGCCATACGCCGGTTGAGGTGGCTGGTAGAGTAACATGCAGACGTAAACGTTGTGATTGTGTTGGAAAGCCTTCTTTAAACATGGCGGATGAATAGCATGGAATATGAATGCCTTCCTAGCCAAACGATTAAAAACACATTGATGCGTGTAGCAGAAACTTTGATTGACGGATAAATCACTTACCAAGAAGCTGCGACATCCACATTCTGATGTTGACCGGCAATGGCCTGACTGGATGAGCATCTTCTTCATTTTCCTGGGGAAAATGGTAAATAATTAAGAAAAAGGGATAAAATACTCATATCATTTCAACAACAGGATTTACCCCCAAAAACTCAAGAACAATTTAGTAGAATTACAGTTTTGAGTAGCGTCTTCTAGTATAGGTAGGTTATGTAACTGTGAAGAATTACATGCAAAATTTTTGGCCAAGGTTTCGATACATGTTTTTAATATCTTCTTCAGAGCTAATGCATGAATATTATTACAATAAATTGATATATGAAGGTATGATATGCTTATAATATGTTTTAGGGTAATGAAATAAAAAATAAAAAGCAAACAATTGTAAATATTATAGATTAAAAAGAAGATATAAGAATTTGACTTATATTTTTTGAAATAATTTGTCTACTGATTGTAAGTTAGGTAATCTAAAACTTAACCACAGTCTAAAATTGCACACAAAAATCATAAGACTCAAAACAAGCTCCATCACATAAAAATAAAACCAGACGACCCAAAAAATCTAAAAAGAAATGCAATATATGTAAGTCGCCACAGCCCGTCCTCGCCCGGGATTGACAGGGAAAATGGCACAGAAAAAGGAAAGAACTCATTTCGGGAACAATCACACTTTATTCTTCTTCAGTCGTGTACACACGCCGACTGCCCCAAAAAGCCGTCGCCTCTGTCGTCAGCATTTCCGCTAGTAGGTCGGGTGCCCATTCATAGTCTTGCCTCACGCTGCTGGGGTTGGGTGGTAAGGAACGTGGGAACGAAAAAGAAGAAGTGCTGATTTTGGATGGGAACGGAAATGAGGCAAGGAAGACGACAGCTGCCTCTTACATATATACAATTTCATGCATCGATTGTAACAGTTGCTGAAGAGGACAGACATCGAAGTATTTAAATAACAGGATTTCCCATTAAAAATCATCCGTAAACAATTTAATTACACCTTATGCCTTAGTAAACCATAGTATAAACAATGGCCATACTTTTTCTTCGATAACACTGAAATTATAGTTTATGAAATTAAAAAAATAGATTATGTAAAGAAGATTATTCGTATCTCTACAAAGAAAAAAAAACTGCAATAAAAGATCAGACGTTGACAATGCAAGTAAAATTTATTGTTATTTCATAAATCCAAATTCATGGTAATTACGATATATATTATTACCAATTACAACCAATAAACCAATTACATCAAGAAAGGTATGCCAAAATCCTTGTCTTTTCTTTTTAATTTATATCCAAAGAATTCTTTTGAATTTTCAGTTTATTATTGCAACAATATCTTCTTCATGGCTTCATTTATGTAATCACATTCATTAATTGCCCCGAAGAAGATGAGGAAATCTAAGGAATCGTGGGCCAAAAATTTCGCATATCATTCTTAGACCTGTAGACCCAAGACGCAAATCAACATCACAAAGTTGAGGTCAGGAGGAGGAATAAAACAATTCGAGGTGACAAAACAATGCATATTAATTTTCAGAAGACAATCATAGAAAACAAAACTGCAATAGTACGTCTACTTACATGTGTTGACAGTTAGGACTATGGCAGGGGAGACCTAGCGAGAGTTACTGCGCGTGCATTGGATGTGTAACTGTTTTAATGCTCTTTCCTCTCAAACGGACCTTTACGGCGCTATAATCTCCACCGTCTTAGGTCGAGGACACTTTAATTTTCAAAGGAGTAAAGAGAGTAAATAGTTAGTATGTAACACTGCGCTGAGGAGAAAATGTGGCGTTCACAGAGAGTAAGGCCACAGCCACAAGTGTCACAGAGCATTAATCATTCTTTGCTTTTTTCACTCGAGTTGGCTAAAATTTACAATTTTCAATTATAATTATTGATGACAACCATGTTTTTCACGGCACGGATCACAATTGCATCATGTAATTATCTTTTTTGGAATAGTTTACAGAAAAATGAGCCACCCCCATGACTTTTCACAATTTTTATGCCTCCACAGGACAATGACCACTTAATACCAATTAATAATAAATTCTGATCCATAAAAACTGATATACAAAAAAACATGGAACATGGAACAAAAAAATGTACCGACCCAAATGCTAAGGCGTTTGAACGTGCCATAAGTGCGACTCTTATCCACGTAAGCCAGCATATTTGATATAATAATAATTCTATGGCTTTATTAAAAAACATTTTCGGTTATGTGTAGAGGCATGGAAAAAATAGAGACACCACAAGATAGAAAGGGAATATTTCTGAATTAATTAGAATAAGCTCTGATTTGATACTAAAAACACTTGAGAAAAGTGCTGAATTTGTAAACCCTAATCCGTAAAATATTCTCTCCTCTCTCGCATGGCCTCCTCGCATGATCTTTTGGGGAAATATCTCAACTGTCCCAAAACATGTTGAATCGCACAATAAAATGACGGTAATAAGAGGAAGAAATAGTTTCCCACGGTGAGAATTGAAGGACAGTGCTCGGCCTGAGCATATTAGTCACTGAGCCACTCCGATCCAAAAGTGAAACCAGAATGTAAGTGTATTTTTTGTTAAAAATATTGGTCATACAAGCCGATAAGGGATGATTCTTTGAGACCATCCGATGGATTTCATGTCTAACAAGTTTGATTAAATGCTGATATCCTGTATTCGGACATTTACCTTGCCTGCATTGATAACCTCAATATTTCCAGGTCCGACCGAAACGATAGAAATAAATAAGAGAGACCTTTTGCCTATGAACTGGAGTCACCTTCGATCAGGATCACCCTTCTCGCACTCTGCTCATCGGCTCGCGCCTTCGGTGGCCGCCAATGCTCACGCCTCTCACGACTCATGCACGGAGTACACCAAGGAATCGAACCGCCCCCCCCCCCTCCGATTGCAAATCCCCACTCGCGCCATTCCGCGATGCAGTTTCTTTTTTTCCGCGCCCACGGCAACCTGGGCGGCCGCGCTCGCAGTGGGAGGATGGGCGTGCTTAGGCGATCGATTTTTAATCAAGATTGTTGCGAGGGAGCAAGGCCGGAAATATTCATTTCCACGGTTATCTTACGCGGTTTGCATAAATAAAACGCATCATCCCCGCCCCCCCCCCCAACACCCCCACCCCACCACGACGGCGGCCGAGAGAACTCGCGTAGAAACGTGCTGCATGCTCACGCGGCCAACAGAGGAGGAGGAAGAGGAGGGGGGAGAAGGGGGGCGCATGGAGGGGGGAGGGGGGCGTGTGTCCGAAGCACGGCTTGCTTCTTTCCTCGGTTGGGTGGGGGAGTGGAATTAGGTGTGGTGGGGGGTGGAAAAAAATAGGGGGGGGGGGTTGGGGTGTTATGGGGAATGTGTGCGACGGCAATGCGATTGGGAGGAAAGGGCGCTTTGTCGCATGATATATAAAAAAAAGGGGAAACAAAACACGAGCGAGCACACGAAGACAATGAAAGATGAAAAAAGTGGGCCTTCTCCCTCCCCCCCCGTATTTTTCATGCCGGGGCTCCGTTCGGCCGTCAGTTTCCGATTGACCGCCAGGGGGAGAGAGGGTGGGGCGGGAGCGCGCTTTGGGGGGGGCAGGACCCCCCCCCCTCTCTCTCTCCATCCCACCCTTTCACAACACAGAGTGAGGGTGGTGGATGGGGGAGGCCCAGGTCTCTCGTAGTTGCCATATTTCTTCATTTATATTTAGGAGCCGTTCATTTGTATTTTTCTCCCGCTGCACACGTAGCGGCGCTGCTGCATGCAGACGAGCATCAGGGGGCGTAACACATCGCCGCGATATCCATTCCTCACTCCAACGACACGATCACCTTCGCCCACACACACACGCACACACATTTATATATATATACACACACACACGGAATGGGTACCCCCCACCCCCATCCCCCTCCCCCCCCCCACCCCATCGCCCGCTCTCAAAACACAGCGCCCCCATCCACCGCGGATGGTTCTCTTTCTTTTTTTTTTTTAAACCGGACTCTCTGCTTCCCCACCCACCACCCCGCCTCACCCCCAAACCCTCTTCCTTTCCCACCAACGCCACCCCCTTGGCCGCGCACCGGATTTTATTGGTTAATCCACGGGGTAAAAAAAATGCAAACGGAGAGAGAGAGAGAGAGCGGAGAATAAATGCTCCAAAAAGCCTCACCTCGCAACAAAAGCGGGAGCGAAGGGGGGGGGGGGGACGTTAGACACGGGCTTGGGGGGGGGGGGGCGCCCGCTGCCAGAGATGTGTGTGCGGGCGATGCACGAGGGGTGCGCACCCCCCCCCCCCCCCAATATCTCTCTCTGCTCTTCCTTTCGCGGAAGGGGCGGTGGATCACGGAATCCCAGCCGACCGACTGTCATGTACTAGTCCTAACCATTTGCCCTTCCACTCACGAATTCGGAAATAAGACCAACAAAAGCGAGTCGAGGGTACGTACGCCAAGGAAAAAAATTGAATACATTTACGTATCCCGAGGCGGCGCAATTTTTCTGCTCCCACTCCCCACACCTCCCAATTATTTCTTTTTTTTTCGCGAATGTTGGCGTGGTTGCTCCCCCCTTTCCACCCCTTCCCATCCCATCCCATCCCCCACCCTCCTCCCGGCACTCCCAGTTTTTTCATTCGGTGCATTAGGAGAGAGGGAGCATGAATTATGCACGGACGGCGAGAGACACACGCGAAACACAGGCGCGTGTGTCCACGGAGAGAGGAATGCAAAAATCACACGACGACTAATGCTCTAGAAAAAAGCGAAACAAAAGAAGGTGGGGAATCGAGTTGACTCCGAGGATTGTCCCCATGACTGGCGTGTGGTCGGATCTCCTTAGTTACTGACATCTGGCCAATAAAAAAGTTTTCGAATGATAATATTGCAATGGAGTTAACCATTAAAATAGATCTGCCACATTTTTTCTCAATGTAACAAATTAATTTAATGCAGGACTTCCGCTTTGCATGGAGGTAGACGATAGAGAGAAAATGTATTTTGCAGACGTCCCCAATCCTAGTTACATGAACACGAAATGAAAAAATCACAGGACGCCATCCAATGCTCTGGGAAGAGTAGGAAGGGGAGCTCGGTGGAGAAACTGTCCAATTACTGGCGATTGTCCGCCACTCATTAGTTATCGACATATTTCAGGGAGAATATGTTTCCAATTCAGATTTTGAAATGGATTTTAACCATTCAAAATAAGTCACATTACTTTTCACGTGGTATGCGTAAAAGGGATTCTGCTACACTACATTTACCACCAAAGAGGAAAACAATAGAGGAAATACTTTAATATGTTTCGGTAATTCATAAATAAACATTCGCATAGTAGGCAAAAATCAGGGGATAACGGGACAATCGACGACCAATGCTTTAGAAGGAGCGGAAGACGGGTTTAAGGACCGTCCCATGCACCAGGATATTCCTCACCTGAGTCCCCAGCTTAATATGGTATTACTTACCCTAGGGTATACAAGACCATTATTAATCTTCAACAATAAACGTAAAAAATCCATTATTTCGATTGAGGTAGAGTTTATTCAGACAAGGTCAAACTATAAGTAATATTTTTAAGACAATGCTCCCATTTAAGAGCTCAACAACACTTACTGCATTCCTCAACAAGTTTCAATGAGAAACAGTAACAGTCTCATGTCAGTACAATTGGAAGCATGGCAAACAACGTTCAAGTGAATGAGTTCAAGTGCAAGGATTGCATAGATTAAAACATAATACATTTGTTTTCTCGCTTAATTTAAGATCTTAGGTTCATGGTAGTTACGTGGGGCCTCTGTGCTATCACCAGTCTTTTCGCAATCTCTATCACTAATCACTCACTATCTCTAATCGTTCTACTCGCCAAGCGAACCTATAAAGCACACCATCCAATGTCACTGAGCTTTAGTACTATTTCCGCGATAGATCATTCAAAGAAAACTTTCAACAATAATCTTGTGAAGCTTTAAGTGAAGAACATGAAATTTCCAAATTTTAAACTTAATTCCCAAACATATCAGGAAGGAGCCTAAATGAGTCTGAAATTTAAGGTGTCCGGAATCCGGTAAAATTAAAAATCTGGATGACTGGCTCCTTAGTGAACAAAATTGAGCCTAAAAATATCTTTTTAAAAAGTTACGACATCACCAGCATAATGACGGCTTGAGAAACGTGTAGAAGTAGAGTGCGTATTTGTAAGTTGCGAAGTAAATTACATGCATGTATCCGTAATACGGCTAACTTTCTTCGCATGTCACAGTTTAACAAAGCAATGCTTAAGGGGGGAGACCCCGATTGACATTACATTTATAACGGTTTTTATAACCCTAGGAGCCACCGCTAGATGGGGAAAATCAATGCTCCTACCACCTACGTAATGCTTGGGTGAAATTCGGAAAATAATACTTATGTATGTTCTATAAAACGCCTTGATTAGAACTTTTGCATTCAGAAATTTATTAATACCATATTTTTAGTAAAATTTTTATTTGATACTTCGACATTTCCTGTTAAGCGGTATTCGAGCTTCATTGTGTAATTACTGACTGTAATGATTTAAACTTATGATAGTGGTATACTTAGCCACTTTGGAACAGTCACGTGGAAGTCTATTACTGCGCAATAAGATTCTTGAACGGAGATACCTGAGTCGTTATATTGTTTAGTGCTGTGAAGACGCAAATTGAGCTCACTCCGTAAAATCAATCGTTTGATGCTAACAACGCACTAAAATGGAGAATTCACTTGTTTTTGAATAACAACAAAGCACATGAAATTATATTTGGGTAATTAATAGGGATACATGGCTGGAATATCATTAAAAAAAAGAATTTCTATTTGTTTGGTGTATCACTCCAGTTTGAGGATATTATTCAAACCTGCAAGTGGCTTATTATATTAATAAACATTATATTCCCTTCCACACGCCGGAGATGAATGGCACGAATATCTTACCTCGATAACTCCAGCCGAAAAACT
The DNA here is from genome assembly GCF_921293095.1 of Ischnura elegans. NCBI lineage: Eukaryota > Metazoa > Arthropoda > Insecta > Odonata > Coenagrionidae > Ischnura > Ischnura elegans. The sequence continues at coordinate 132,429,957 of NC_060250.1, forward strand.
TAAGGCCGGTGAATTTTCATTCGAATGAACATGCGAATGAACTTGCGAATCACCATCATTTATCGTGTATAACGGAAATTTCCTGCATTCGAATTATCATTTGAATGAAACTTCAAGCATGTTCTAATTTGCTTGAATGATTTCAGTGCATGATATGAGCGCACGGCGTCCATCTTGCCATTGGCATCCACCTCGGAAGTTTAAGATTATATATAAGAGCTTTGGAAGCAGAGTAACCCATGGCGATAGCTCAAATAATTAATTTGTGCTTTGACGGAACATAAATTCATGAACATCAATTCTCTAAAGTGGGTAATTCGGAAATAACATTCCGGATTTTTAAAGATCAAAAACGTCATTTTTCTCCTCGATTGCGTCTATATTTTGTTTAATTTACTATTGATATACTATATTTGATGATTTCAACGCTAAAGTTTGGGGTGAGAGTCCCAATTAATGACAAAATTTCTGTTTCTTCGGAGAATACATTCCAACGAAAACGAGCAGTGATATCATATTGGTACGCCTAGGAAGTCACAGTGTCACAGTGTTGCCTATAAGTCAAGGGACACACCCCATTAACTAGCCCATGAATGTCACAGTTCACTTTCTTCCCCTGCATCGATATTTAAAAAGCAGTGAATTCTCTGTGAATAATTTAGGTACTCATAAAGCCCTTAACTGTAATTGCGCGTAATATCCCGCAAGCTGTCTTAAACGCATTCGAAGCCTTGCGGTAATGGGGAAGTAGCAAGCAATGAGGTAACACTGAGCCAACTCAATAGTGAAAGTATGAGGATGCTGAAGCTCATTCCTTCGAAAATAGTGCAGGTCCCTTCCTATTTTCTCTGCCCGGTACCTTTCTTCTCCCGCACAGGAATGACCTTAGCTCGACTGCATTGTGAAGGCTATGCACCCGACGGGACCCCAAGCATAAAAACTCCATGTCGACCTGCCTTCACCCTTGTGGAGGCTTTGCTTTAAGCTTATTCTGTTTTTTTTTATTGGACCTGGACTCTGCGGAGTCAATACGGGAATCGTCACCATAATGTAAGATTTTTCTGAGTGAGCGAGAAACAACGTTCAGTTCTGCCCCAAATTATTTTTTCGCTTACTTATAATTTACTGAATCGGAAGGGAAAAGACTTCGGGTAACCAGTTGAAGAGTAAGTTTCCTAATGATCATGTTCTAGAGCGCACCATCTTGAGGCATAATCATCATTGCTCTGCAGCGAAAACAACTTATTATGTACTTCGTTACGGGATCACAAAACGCACGATTTATTAGTGTTTTTTCGCTTTCAATTCGTACCGTTCTAATTCTTTTCATCACTTACAATTAGTACGTCATTCCCCACCGAAAGTCAAAGCAATACAAAGGTATATTCAAGCGCACACCTAAACGAAGCATTCCGTCGTCTGCGACCTCCAAAATTAATCGTGTGGTCAGCAACGGTCGGAAGTATCGTTAGAATCGAAATACACTCTCGATATCCGCACCAGTGCGCATCATTGCTGCGCAGAAAATTCGCCGAAATCGTTCACCGATATCATTCACCGTGTAAAGCGGCCTTAAAAGCTATATTCCCTAGCGACCCGCCACAGAAAACATTCTCTTGAGATGCCGCCGTCTCCTGTCCCCTTGGCTTGCAAAACGTAACACAAGCGAAGAGGAATGAGGGCGAAGGTGGAGAAATGACAGACCTTTTTCGGGCAAAGATGATAGGTACTTGTTATTTTATGGTGGGAGAGCCTTTCCCCCAACTCCCAGCCGTCCGGCGCTCTGCGGCTCTGCCTTGGAGGCGAGGGGGGGAGGGGGGGGGGATGGACAGAATGAGGAGAGATATAGACAAGTCGAGATTTGTAATAAGGGCGGGGATTTCGATTCATTTCGGTGATTCAATTCTTTCGATTCAGTTCATGTGAAGGGATCGTTCTTTCACACCGTTCAAGAAGAAACGCTAGAACCCTGAGTCCTCTAGATGAAGTTCTCTACACTGCTACTCCCTCGCAGGGTTTACTATGCAGTTGATTATCGGCAATCCAGAGTACTGCGCTTGAAAGAATCACTTGAACCAAATGAATACTACAAATCAATAGAGTCCTGTAAATCGAAGGAACCCTGCGAAACAAATGAATGCCCGAAATTAAATAAATATCAAGCAATAAATTTAAATTGATAGTAATGAAGATTATTGCTCGCTATTGAATTGAAATTTGAGATCACGATTAGCATCTAAGGGAAAATTACAGTTTCGTCGCCACCAATCATAAAAATTAGCAAATCTCTCCAAAAGAGTGGACAAGTCAAGCAGACGACATCAAGTCAGTGTAGTTTGCTAAAAATTGTTCGGCAAATAGAAAAAGGACCGAGCAAGCTGATCTTAAGGGGAATTCTTAGAAGTAAACAACAAAATCGCAGAAAATTTCATTCTCAGAAACACTTATTTAGTTAGTATGTCGCCCATTTATATACTATAAATCGAAAACAACGTTAGGTCGTTCAACATACCGCGTGATAATTGCAATACCTCAATCATTAAACTTGAGAGACAAATGACGAATATAAAATTCAAGGATTCGAGACGAAGCTCCATCGTTGGTGAAGATTGCAATGTCCCCTTAGTTGATAAGAGAGCATAAAGCTATTTATATTTGCAAGATTTTGCCTTGTAACTAAATATTTGAAGGGACCTAAATCTACATGAGATAAAGAAATGTGATATTGGTATATAAATTTACATAATTGTGCTAATACCGCATATTTGACGCGAAAATTCCCACGCATTTAAATCGATTGCTAAAAATAATTTCAATCTGAAAGAAGGAACAAAATAAACAGCATAAGACACCAACGATAAGCTACTTCTTACCTTTCGAAATAACGTTAATCCCTTGATAATGAGAGAAAATTTCAAATGCATTCTATGTGTAATGCGATTCTGCTATAAAATATTAGCGCAAGCCCAGAATACTATTCACTCAATCACTTGCTCAATGTTTCGACATACACGGACGGTCAAAAAGTCAAAATTGAAACCTCAAGGTTTAAAAGGTTTGGCCCTCTACTTTCAGTTTGTTCTGCCGAACGAACTTCGCGGATTTTGCCCTCGAAATGGGGAAGACTGTGATAAAGAGCACACAAGGCTATCGGATCACAGATTTCCCTACGGGAGTAAACTCCATTCAGGGTAAGGTAATAATGCTTCGGAAAAATTTAGTAGTTAGATATTTTAAGCGTTTTCTTACTGCAACACATAAGATTTCATATCCCCGGTACAGGGGTATGTATTTTGAAACTTTCCGGTTGTATAAGAACATTACTATGGGCGTAGAGACAGCGTTACCCAGATGTTAAGCGAATTAGGCTGGGAGCCGCTGGAGAATCGGAGGCTGCGAGCTAAGCTTAGATTGCTTGAACAATTGAGAATTAATATCTTTGAGAGCGACACGGAGAACATAATATTAGAGCCGCACTATATTTCCAGGTCCAATATAAGCGATAAATTAAGAGAGATGTTTTGCCGAACGGATAGATATGGGAATTCGTTTTTCCACCGAGCCATAAAGGACTTTAATAAACGCTAGTCCCAACTCCGTCAGAGCACTTCCTTATTATGTGTGAACGGCTGGTGTCTTAACACGCCCTGCCACACGCCTTTTAAGCGGCTTGCGGGGTCTTATGTAGATTTAGATGTAGATGTAGATTACGAGGTCGAAATTTTGTAGAAAGGATGTCTTAAAAAGTTTCCTAGCTGGCCGCAATCAGACGCCAATGAGCTTCGCGTTAATTTTTTTACGCCACTGTATATCCAGAATCCAAATTGATTATCTTATCCGTAATTTGGACTTCAATGGGCTCTATTGTCAATCCATCCCAATATCCGTCTGCTCTACAGATCTGGTAGTTTCCTTCATCAAATAAAACGATAGGCATTGATTGCGATTCGTTTCCCACCATTAGTGTATTTATAATGTACAAATTATTTGGTTTCACAATTCCCAGTTTAAACGAATGGTAATGGTCAATTTTATCCTCATTTGAGAAGGGCCAGATTGGCGCCCATGCGATGCCACTCCACGAGACGTCACAGGGACCTAGTTTCTATACGAGTAGATGGGAGTTTTACATCGTCTGAGGTTACCAATGCCTGCGCGAGGTACAGAACTCAGGGAAACATGTCTTAATAATCACCTATTTAAACTGTCTAAGGTCGGAAAGTTTCCTTCGTTTGATAAGGTATTAATAATCCTTATTGAAGCCAAGCGCTACCTTCTAGCAGAGTACTCTGCTACCTGTTAGCAACCTGCTTCGTATCAGCGCTCAAAGCCTCGCCCCAAGGTCACCTCACTTGCGGCAGCGGGAATCAGAATGACGTCACACGGGGTTTTCCCAGCATTCATATTTAGCCGTCGCGTTTTCGTGCGCTTGAAAATTTTCACTTTTCCTTTAATAGCGAAAAATTCATATCGTCGTTTAAAAATCTAAAATCGTGAAATGCGTACTCCAGGAGTAATAATCTTTCGATTGAGGCAATAAAAAAATAATAGGAAACCACCATTATTCCATCTCGTCAAAACAGACCCGGCGGTTTTGCGTAAGGCTGAGCTCAGCGATGGCTATTTGTAGGAATATCCTAGCCTAATCCTGTAAACTGTATGGTGCTTTTTAACACAATTTATTTAAGCCGACCGGTTTCGTCGCAGAGGTGACATCTTCAGGTACAGAAATCGTTATTTTTATATTTTTTATTTTAATCGTTATTCTTCTGTACCTGAAGATGTCGCCTCTGCGACGAAACCGGTCGGCTTGAATAAATTGTGTTAAAAAGCACCATACATTTTTAATGTTTACAATGGATTTTTACAAAGTTACGCCTGTAACAATCGAGTTTATCTAATCCTGTATTCCTAAAGTCTTCACAAAGCATAATAAATCCACGGTTTCATAAAATTTTGGAGAAAATTGCCCGGGAAGAACTTAGTAAAGTATTTCTTTTTGTAGCAGATGCTATACAAGGAGATACTTTACTGCCATACTATGTATTAGTTCTTCCACGGCAATTTTCTACAAAGTGCAAAGAAATTAAAACAGCTTCGTAGTTCAACTGGCAACCGTGCATTTATTTATTGAGCGTACACCTGCTGTCCCAAATGCATCATCAGATAGGCCCTGCCAGTAATATGCTTCTAGCGGTGTTCACCCACTAGCAATGGAAGAAATGGGTTCGTTCAGAAATTTTAATTTAAAGTCGAATACGACAAGATTTTTTAAATAAGGAGACGAGTGCTTTTCAGTTTTTAGATCTATGGCCAACCTCTCTCTCCACAAAAATTGACGAAACTCGCAGCTCACCAAATACTCCTCCTCATTGGTTTAAGGGATCACGTGGCTTGCTGTTACTGACTAGTGATCCATTCCTTCTCTCTATGAACGGTTCCCCATGAACCAGTAAATGAACGAGAACTCTAATGACGTCACCAACTCATGAATACCGGGTGGCCCCTCTTGTGTTCTACTTCACTTTAAACTTAGCCTAGTTTAGATAGAATAGCCGAATTACTGTTCTGCCTCGTATATTATCTTCCCCCCTGACAACCGAATTCTTTTAATCATCTGGGAATTCTGGTCTAAAACGTCCCGATTGAGACAATGGTTCTAAGAAGGATAACGGATGGCGGTTAGAATTGAATTGAGCAGAGAGGCATCTATGTTTATGTTATCGTTCTAGCGTAACTTGAATAATTTAGATCAAATATTTTCATTAAATTGATGCCCGTTGCAACTAAGAGATTTTTAAATACGTGTTTCTTTTTTTGAATTTCAATAGTCAGTCCAATTCAATTTCTGTAAAAAAAATAACGTGTTTCGGCGAATTGATTAAATTTGAAACATTATTTTCTGCTCTTCCTTAATAAATAAGAGCGAAAAAGACCGCAATCGTCAGATGCTTGGGAAAATTATGCGAAGTAGTAGCGGGTAGCGCGTGGGAATATTGGATGGAGACCACGTAATGAGCCTATACATAAACTTCACGAATTGTGACATCGAAGCTCAATCAAAGCCCCGTCTCTATCCGTTAAAAATAAAACACGATCCTATAATGAGTATTCTACGCCTCCAAGAATCTTAAAGAAAATCAAGCTCTTAAATCTTTTCTCAACTTATTTCCTTTCAATGTCTTAATTGCGAAATGAAATGTCGAGGTAAAAGCAAAAATAGGGAAAAAGTGAGTCAACAAAGACTGTGCCGTCTCAATCGGTATTTCGATAAATTAATATTTCTTTCTGTTGGCATATAATAGGGTGGTTTCCTTCATCAATGAAAACGAGAGGCGTTGATTGTGATTCGTTACCCAACATTAGTGTATTCATAATATACAAATTATTTGGTTTTAGAAAACCCAGTTTAGGCGAATGGCAATGGTCAATTTTAACCGCATTTGAAAAAGTCTAGATTGGCGCCTATGTGATGCCACTCCATGTGACGTCACAGGGACCTAGTTTCTATACGATTAGATAGTAGTTTTACATCGTCTGAGATTACCAATGCATGCATGAGGCATATAGCTCAGGGAAACGTCTCTTAATAATCAACTATTAAAAATGGCTATGATCGGAAAGTTTCCTTCGTAAGATAAGGTATTAATAATCCTAATTTAAGCCAAGGTATCCTTGCTAGCAGCCTGCATCGCAGCGAAGCACATACCCTCGCCCCAAAGTCACCTCACACGGCGACAGCGGGAACCAGAATGACGTCACATGGGGTTTTCCCAGCATTCACACTTAGCCGTCGCGTTTTCGCGCGCTTGAAAATTTTCACTTTTCATTTAATCGGGAAAAATAGATATCGTCATTACAAAATCTAAAAGCGTGGAATGCGTACTACAGGAGTAATAATCTTTCGATTTAGGCAATAAAAAAATAATAGGAAACCACCCTATTACTGAGAACTTTCAAAACATATAAAATTAGAAATTGTCAGAAGATGGTTTTGTGGTGTAACTGACCGACAATCGGGAAATCCGGGTTCGAATCCCGGATGAGCTAAATGGCTTTTCATTGATGGCGAAAATGTCAGAAATTGTGCTACGAGAATGCCGAAATATTGAATACAAAGTATCTCACTGTAATAAATTTACTGTCCAGAGTCCAGAATATCTCTGGATATTCTCTTCAACGGACCCTCACTCTGTAATTGTCAGATGTAGCTCGCGTCGCGCGCATGCCGGTGAGGGATTTTCCCAACCCTTCCAACCCTTAGACCGACTCCCTCCCACCCAATCCTTCCCTTGCACCACCAACCTTGCCTCGACGCACTTCTCTTGTTCCTCTCCTTCTGAGGTCAGGGCGAAGAAGTCTCTCTCTCGTGGACCTCGGGAGAGACGTTTATCCCCGCGAGACCAGTCCCCAGGGTCTCCATTCAATGTCTACATCTACATAATACCTTGCGAGCCACCTCCAGGGTGTTTGGTAGGGGGTGACAAATCACCAACATGCAGCATGAAAGACGACCGCCACATGCACACCGTACGGTCATAGAAATATTACGCACACTGGAAAAATATACATGCCTATTCATAAAAAAACATTGCTAATGGTTAGCAATTCCTAGAGCAAATACATACAAGGTTAGAACTATGGAAAACATTCAATGAGTGATCCTAGCGAGCGAAGCCATTAATACTACCAATTGAGACAATGTTGCTATCCTTAATAGTACGAGGGAAGAATGACATTTTAAATCTCTCTGTTTTGCCGTTTATTTCTTTTATTTTATTCTCATGATCACGTCTACTATATTACGATGGTAAACTAAGGTTGTGATTCACGTCGTCTGAGAAAATATCTTCTTTGAATTTCCTAAGTGAGTGAAGCCTAAGCTATGTCCCATGATTAGTGCTTATCGTCACAATGGTGTCGCACGAGACAATATTAATTAAACGCCTATGACGCGTTCTAAATAACAGTAGAATGTTTCGAGGTCTGAGTTTTACAACGAGTGCATCGCTAAACAATGTTCAAGTGCAAAAGATGGCGCTAGGCAAGGGGACCCATTCCAAGGTTCACTTCTTCTGTTCTCCGGTCGCTTTTTAATCGGTTTTAAAAAATTCCGCAGCGTGGCCTCCACCTTCTTTCCCATATTTTCCGGTATGGAATTTACAATTGCGAGAAATAGCATTACAAATATATGGATTTGAATGGTCACAATATCGTGTAAATAAATGTTGGCTAACACCACTGATTAGAGCTTATTTCTCCAAAGTGAAATTCGGATCCCTTTGCCCTCAGAGACCCGAGTGACGACTTTTGCAAATCTATTGAACCCTTTCTAACCCGGGGCTGCTTCTCGGAGAAATTAAATTTCAAGACTTTTCATTCTAAAAAAGTGAAAAATTTCCACTCAATAATAATTATTGTGGAAGCTACATATTTCAACTTTAAACTTTACAGCACAAAGGAACACGTAGTCTAAATCTTTCTTGAATAGATCTGAAAATGCATTCATTTTTGATGTTACTTAAGAGCAGCATTGGATTGTAATGGGTTAAGCGCGTGACAGCACATCCACAGGCTTACCGGAGGAGAATTTCCTAATATTATTCAACATTCGTGACGCTACTACGCATGAAGAAAAAAGGATGAGGCGTAAAAAAAGGCCACCATTCTATTGGACACCGCGTTTTTTATTCTGGATAGGCAATCCTCTGGCACTCCTTCCTTCTCCAGATTGAATATGCACTGGAAAGAGGAAGACGACAGGGGTTAGTTTTTTTCCCGACATTACAAAACACGACCATGCATTGAAGTCAAGTAGATATGCTGCCACCAACCGTGCATTTGAATGAGCTTACAAAAGTCACCACTTTCGTCGCTGGTGGGCGCGCCTCTGCGAATTTCGAATTTTACCTATAAATGGCGTATAACTTGGTTCTGAGTTTATGCTCTGAATTGTGGGATGGATGAATTTTATAACTTTCAAAAGCTGTTCCTCGCTATTATAACTAGGGATGGTCGGATTGGATACCTCGGATCCAAATATCCGCGGATATTGCCCTTCATCGGATACATCGGATCCAAAGTCACGGAAGACATCGGATCTGGATCCGAAATTTTAAATAATAGCTTCAGTGAATGGAACGCCCCATAAGGATGGAAAGAGTTCCGATTCTATCTTCGAATGCGCCATCGCATGCGATTCTTGTCCTACGCCACTGGCCAGTGGTTAATCCGAAGATTCTTACCATTTTCATTTCCAAACCCAAGCGTAACAGTTTAGGTCCTGAGCATGTAAAGATGTTAAAAAACACTTGAAAGCCTATGAAATTGAGTTTAAATTTATAAAAATATTAAAAGGTGTATGAAAATTTAAAAACCATTCCTTCGATTGTATGTACCCAGAATAAACTTGAATAATTACTTCGTTTAATAGCAGAAATATGAAAATGGATTTGGATCCGAAAATATCCGATCCGAAAGATCCGGCTCCGAAAATCAAGGAACCGATCCGAATCCAGATCTGAAAAAATCCTGGATCCGTTCATCCCTAGTTAAAATGCTACATTCGAAGAGAGTGGATCACAGTAAGCTCCTCGCGCACTGCAGACACTTTTGGAAACAAATGATAAAGCGATCGCGAAAGCAACAGAAACCAATCATCTATGGAATGGAATGAGACAATGTCTATTTAGTCCCCTTTATTTCTCCAACGAGTACTGCAATGGAGGATTGCACAGTAAGCCTCTTGATGTGTTTTCACCCGCCGCTCATGTTTTCTCTGTTTGGTTTACAAAATCACCACTTGCGTCGCTGACTGGCAAATCGATCCGAATTCGAAAGGCGAATACGCCATCCATAATCACGGCTGTTAAACAAAATGTAGATTCCTCATGATGAGATGGATCGAATTTATCACTTCTTCATGATATTTCTCGCAATATAATATGCTAAACAGAAAATTATTGGGAAAAAGTGGATCGTTTTGCACTCATTGCTACGCTGGAGTCTTTTTGAAATCCATTTAAAATCGAACGAAGAGGTGACAGAAATCAACCCATATAATAAAATGGAATGGGGCCTCGTCTATACAGTTCCCTTGGATTCAAACAAGAAATACGCCAAGTGAAAGTTGGTTTTTATGTGCTCTTTAAGGATAGCGTGGAAAACATTAAAGAATGGAATCATTCGTGTGGAAAGACAAGAGCGGCGGAAGGTAAAGATACTACTCTATTACTTGCGATGAGTCTCCCATGGTGAATCGGGCAATCGCCAGGTCGGCCGCCCATTAAACTTACATGAGCGGCCCTCCCATGAATAATTCCCATCATCGTAAGGAGGGCATGAATTCCAATGCGGCGGCCTCTAGGGGGGGGGGGGGGGGGAGGGGACCCCGCTTTCTCCCGTGCCTCGAATGCGGCGGCAGCGAATGATGACGCTGAAGACAGCCATTGGTCGAGGAACGCGGAAAATCCGTTTTCCGGAAAAGATTCCTACAGTGAGCTCTCGATAATGCGAGGCAGGGCCGAATAATCTTGAAACACGGATAGTCGAGGATATAATAAAGAATGCCGGAATATGTGTATTTATAATATATAAAATATTTTGGATACATAAACATTTACAGACGTATTTAGATTCATTTTCTTGTGATCCATCGCACATGCGTAGGGTGGGTAAAAGAGCCTGGATAATCCGTGAATCGGATAATAATTGGAGAGGTCAATTTAAAAAAGCGCGCAATCCGTATTATTTCACTAGGAATCACGACCGGTTTCGGCCATCGAGGTTTCTGGAAAGAGGGAAAGGGAGCAGATGTGAAGCCATCAGAAGACCGAGGACGCCATTGCGATCTACCTCTCTAGTTATGTGCCCAGTTAGCATGCGTATTTAACAATTCAAAAATACTGCTGAGATCCGAAGCTGCAGAAGCATTCCGAAGGCACGTCATAATTATACATCACACCAGCATAATGACTATTAAGTTCTTTTCGAAAGCAATTACAAACAAGCATATCTTTAGGTTACGCTTCAAACTAACTTCCTTTTCGTATGGTTGCCCAAAGATTGTCGTCCTGTCATCGGCGGATTTTCGTAGCTATATCAGCAGTAAGAGACTGAGTATTTCTGCTTAACGGGAGATAGCGTAACAAGGCAGCCAGGCCGAAAGCCCACGCCCATAGCTTCACTTGCCAACACTTGGGGAATAGCTTTTGCTATATCCAGGATCATAAACGACACGAAGAAAAGCAATGGTTTCATTAGCAAGGGAGTGAATGAAATTGATTCGTCTGCAGCGGTCGTACACCACGGAGTGACACAGAAGGCTTATGGGAGAAATGTCACGCCTTCCTTCTTTCTGCTATTGTCCGCTAGATTTCAATGATGTTCCCAAAAGATTCCCAGTGATTTTTCAAGGACAAACGCAATACGGTGGTTTCCTATTATTTTTTTATTGCCTAAATCGAAAGATTATTACTCCTGGAGTACGCATTCCACGCTTTTAGATTTTTTAATGACGATATTTATTTTTCGCGATTAAATAAAAAGTGAAAATTTTCAAGAGCGCGAAAACGCGACGGCTAAGTGTGAATGCTGGGAAAACCCCGTGTGACGTCATTCTGGTTCCCGCTTTCAGTGTGTAAGGTGACCTTGGGGCGAGGATAATGTGCGCCGCTACGATGCTGGTTGCTAGCAGGTAGCAGAGTACCCTGCTAGCAGGTAGCGCTTGGCTTAAATAAGGATTATTAATACCTTATCAAACGAAGGAACCTTTTCGACCTTAAACAATTTTAATAAGTGATTATTAAGAGATGTTTCCCTGAGCTCTGAGCCTCATGCATGCATTGGTAATCTCAGACGTTGTAAAACTCCTATCTACTCGTATAGAAACTGGGTCCCTGTGACGTCTCGCGGAGTGGCATCGCATGGGCGCCAATCTCGCCTATTTCAAATGAGATTAAAATTGACCATTAGCATTCACCTAAACTGGGAGTTCTAAAACCAAATAATTAGTATATTATGAATGCATTAATGGTGGGTAACGAATCGCAATCAATGCCTTTCGTTTTCTTTGATGAAGGAAACTACCCTATTCCCTTCCCCACATATGCGCGACCGGGGAAATTTGTGGAATGGGTAAGTATGAGTAAGGAGATGCCTTTCGAAGGTGCTCCGACTCCTGAATCATAATCGTTCGGGATGCCTATAAACCCTCTCTCCTCCACCTGACTCTTTGTTTAGCAGAGCACTTCGGTTCCCAAATCAACTCGGAGTTTGAACGACATCCTTCGCCTACCAATACGGATGTGAACGGTTTATGAATGGGAACTGTCCTTGGGATGCCACAATTGGTCGGTGAAATCTGTTCCACTTGATCTGCTGCGCATGGCGACATTTAACAAGAGGAAGAATGTGGAAATACATCTTTGATATAATTCACCCGAGGATCATGTCAATAAAGTGCTGGTCCAGCATCGAACATCTGCCGTAAAACTAAAAATAAAGGCGGCCCGCTCTTTTCAAAAGGTATTGTCAACAATGCATGCCTACACAGTCAGAGGTTTTCATCAATCATCAATAGGTTGCACACCCGCTTCCTTAGTGCAAGCGAAAAATTTACACAATCGATCTTATTTCTATCTTACAACTGGTGGGTGGGAGTGCTATGTCTTAAGAGTTTCCCCTTGAGCAAGGCAGTAGACCAACAAGAGGATAATGTAGCAGCCATGGCCGATTTTGGGGAACGTGGTTTTGGAGGGCAGCGTGCCACTCCGATGAAGACTTTTCCTGGTTTCCACATTACCCCCACGTACAGGTATTCCTCGTTGCCAGCAGGTGTAGTTCACGATGCGGCAGACGACTACGTCATACCGAGTACGCCACGCCCCAGCAGGTTCTACCGCTCCAGATCATGTTATAAGGCAAGGCAAGCATAAGTATGCCATATTGTGGCCAGCTGACATGTCTGATACAGCAACCCTGTCGTTTCCTTGTTCATCATCATCATCATCACTGGTTAACAATCCTAGGATTGGTTTGACGCAGCTCTCCACTCAGTTCTCCTATCAGCTAATCTTTTCACTCCTACGTATTTCTTCTCTTTCACATCTCTCTTTACTTGTTCCATATATTTTGTTCGAGGTCTTCCTTTTCCATTCTTGCCTTCCACCTGTCCTTCGACGATTGTCTTCATCAGGCCATCATGTCTTAAGATGTGGCCTATAAGGTTGTTCCGTCTTCTTATTATGGTTTTCATGAGGCTTCTCTTCTCTCCTACCCTTCTTAGGACTTCCTCGTTACTAACTCGGTCGATCCATTTGATTTTCATCATTCTTCTGTAGCACCACATTTCATAGGCCTCTATCCTTGCTTTCTCCGCTGCGGTCATTGTCCTTGCCTCACTTCCGTATAGGAGCATACTCCAGATGTAGGTTCTTTCCTTGTTAACGTGGTGAAATCATTGGAGGTAAGGAAGTGAGCAGGATACGATTCAACATTTATATGGGAGGCGGGTGGGGTGGCTGGTCCATTTCTTCCCAATGGTCTTGTATCCATTATTACCTTAACACCTTCCTGAGACCATTGATGCGGGCTTGGTAACGCTTACAACGCTTAAACGTCTTCTCTTTCGGTGTCATACTCGCCAAGGACCTCTATACTTTCCACGAGTGCTTTCGGGTGCTTTCGGGTCGATTTTCATTTTTTTCAGAAAGGGGATGATAAATGGTTCCGGAGGAAGTTCCCGTACGGCCGGTGATAGGTGATAGGGCAATGTTGAATCTTGGCTTTGTTCGTAATTGCTGTTCACTTGGCTATCCAAGTCTTAGTCTCTTCTTGTATGACTGATAACTTCAGGCTTTACTTTGTTAAACTTCTACATATTGGAAATGAAGAAATAAAACTTTGTAAGGTTCACTATTATTTAATTATGGGCACAACCCGGGTTTCGTAACATGGTTTCGTAACCTGACTAAGTGACCACGTTACGAAACCCGGGTAAAGCCCATCATTATATAATTGTGAACCTTACAAAGTTTTATTTCTCTATTTCCAATAAGTCTCTTCTCCTCTACTGCAAACCAATATATTCTCTCTCCTCCTACCCTTCCGAAACTTCTTTTATTCTAACATGATATTTTCTTTTGATCTTCCTCGTGATTCACGGCCTTTTATGTTAAAAAAGGCATTACATTATGCACAAATAGCACATTCCAAAAGCTCTCCGTCTTGAATTTGTAATTTATTCTCCGGTTATTTGGCGAAGCATGGCCTTTCTTCCATTCTTTCTCAAGGATCAATTTTTTCATTGATATTTCCCTCGGTGCAGAAGAAGTGCTCCCATCACCCGAATGGGTCCTCACCCTTCAAACCTTCTCCTGTCCTCTGCGGTGTTAGTGCCGGTTTTTGGCACACGTCTCAGCGCCACCAGCAAACACCTAATCCGTCGTACATTTTTGCATCTTAATCCTTTCTCTCCCTCCCAAAGATCGTCACCGTCCCGTATAATCCTGCTCCATGCGGTCTCTGTCCTGCCGCCGATCCAACCCCCACCGCTCCAATGGCGATTTTAAATAACAAGAGACGCGCGACCACCCGCCATTACCCCTGGAGGCGACCGCTCATCGATGCCGGTAATCACTGAAAGAGGTTATCTTCTCTTATGACGATCTACAGATAATTCTGTAGATGACTTACGTGAATTCTTTTGGGTTCTCCACCGGGTGGAGTTTTCTTTGACCGACATTTCGATTCCTTACTTGCGTTTCAGTTCAAGATATGATCAGATGATACATAAAAGCGCAAATTGTGCGAAAAATCCACAGAGGAAAACTCATTCGCCTTGACCGGGATTCGAACCCGGATCCCCCGATTTTCGCAAATTTCCACAGGGTAGAATGACGCCTCGGTAGCTTAACTGGCTAAAGCACTCGGCCGGAAATCGAGGAATCCGGGTTCGAATCCCGGTCAAGGCGAATGATTTTTCCTCTGTGGATTTTTCGCACAATTTGTGCATTGCGGGTGACTCCGTGAAAGTTATCACCGCGGTATACCTAGTCCCAGTATACTTAAAATAACATAAAAGCGCAGGTTACGTATTTCACTTACTTAAAGTTTTCAGGCTCGTAATAAATCATATCTTACGATTATTGAAGAGTAGTTATTAATTTTCAACGTCATATGAATTTGCATCCACCATTTTTAAATACAGTTTTTAACTTTGTATTCGTATTCAGAGAACAAAAAAAGCCCTTTGAACTAAATTCTACGTTGGTTGGGGTGCAATTTTAATTTTTGGCCAACTATTTCGCGCGATTCGCCCATTCTGCGTCCGCCATAAAAAAAAACTTGAGCCTACAGAGACCCGTGCATTATTCCAGCAACAACGACAAGAAAGTATGCGATCTAATTTCTTGGTAAAGTTCGTTCGCTGGTCGCATTATTTAAAAGGAAAAAAAATCCTACGAAGCAGGGATAAAAACCAACGATCTAATTGACGCCAGTCAATCTAACGGTCAGAACTGGCAATGGCGCTTGAGAATGACGTAGAATACGCAGAAACTGGTTGCCGAGTATCAAAATAAGTGTGGAAAGTATCTTTATTGTTACAAGCCAACGGTATTTGGGTTTCCGAGTCACTGCGCACGCCAGCACGTAGCCCAGGTTCCTTGATTTTGAAGTCAATTTTGATCCGGTCCGAGAACAACCTCAGGGTCGTATCCCTGATAGATCCTCCCCTAGGACCTTGATTCAGTGCAAGATACGCAATTTGTGGTAGGTGTATAACGGAATCCCTGTCGACAGATATAGAGCCGGTAAGACAAGAATTCACCTCCGTTTATTCGAGAATAATTGACGAGCGACAAGAGAGTAGGGTAGTGGTTGAGGAATGAGCTGTGAGCAGGGCTGCCAAAAGGAGGGCAGAATAGTGACCAAGGGGACGAGAGAGAACGGTTGGTGTAATCAGCGATTCACCTTCGCTCCATGAGCAAGCGAGCGTTCTAACGCCATAGGATTAAGCATAGAGGCGACACAGAACAGAAAAAAACGCCACACAGGTGAGTGAAGAAAAACCGCACTCACGCCCGATGGCCTCGGAGCGAAAGAGAAGAAAACAAGAGAGAGTAATGCTGCGCAATTTTGCATTCATCACACTCTCATCGAGTGATCATGACGTTATGATGAATTGTTCCCTGATCAAAGTGCGGTTTAGTGCACTCAGTGACTACGGGGATGAAGCTGTGAGCAGGGAGGAAGAAGCAGTGAGTAAAAAGGAAGAAGCAGTGAGTATAGAGAAAAAAGCAGTGAGCAGGGATGAAGAGTTATGGAGCATGGAGTAAGAATAAGTGAGCAGAGAGCAAGAAGAAGTGAGCAGCGATGGATAAGCAGTGAGCAATGATAAAGAAGCAGTGAGCTGCGATGGAGAAGCAGTGGGCAGGGCTGGAGAAGGAGTGAGTTTAGAGGAAGAAGCAGTGAACAGGGATGAAGAGACAGTGCGCATGGGGTAAGAAGAGGTGAGCAGGGAGCAAGATGCATTGAGCAGCGATTAAGAGGCAGTGAGCAGGGAGGACAAAGGAGTGAGTAGTGAGTAAGAAGCAGTGAGCAGTGAGTAAGAAGCAGTGAGCAGCAGTGGAGAAGCAGTGAGCATGGAGTAAGAAGAATTGAACAGGGAGCAAGCAGTGAGCAGTGATGAAGAGGCAGTGAGGAGAGAGAAAAAAGCAGTGAGTAAGAAGCAGTGTGCAGCGATGGAGAAGCAGTGAGCATGGATAAAAAAGAAGTGAGCAGGGAAGAAGAAGCAGTGAGCATGAGGACAAAAGAGTGAGCAGGTAGGGAGGAGAAGGGGGGGGGGCATGAAGTAAGGGCAGCAGTGTACTGAGGGAGAGAGCGCGGGGGATGAACAGTGCAGGACAAGTGCCCATCAGGGGTGATCTGCGTCGCCTCCACCCCCGAGCGGAACACTAACGCCGCAAACTGACGGGGTGGCGTTAATGCTGGGAGAGAGAGAGAGAGAGAGAGAGAGAGGCGTCCCTAGAGAAAGCGGGAAGGAGGCATGTGTGTGTGTGTGTGTGTGAATGCAGGGGGGTGAGGCCGTGGTTTATTTGGAGGTGGATTCGAGGGGGTGGGGACGGGATGGGCATTACACGGGGGGCGGGGGAGGGTGCTCACCGGGATAAGACTGATTTTTTTATTTCCGAAGCGAGCGACGCGGCTTTGGAGGGGCGGGGAGGCGTTTTTGAGGTTATGGCGTCGGATCGAGAGAGAGGTGTCCGTTGCGAATAAAAAAAATGAACGTTGATTGAGGAGGGTGGGGCGCAGTTTTTTTAATTCAACGTTCGATTTTTTCCATAATTTTATTCCGTGGGAGGAGGGTTCATTCAGGGAAGGGGCATTTCAGTTCTGCGGGAGGGGGAGGAGTAGGATTCTCTGCCCCATCCCACCCCTGTTCGAGAAACGGCGAGAGGGTGGGGTGTTATGTGAGCGCAGCGGCAGAGGTGTACGTATAGTGGCGCTGTGGTGTGCGGTGCGGCCCAAAGGAGGAGGAGGAGGAGGCGGCCCTGAATTTTTTCCCCGGGAAAAGAGGTACAAATGGGGGAGGGAGTCGTGTCCGAGTGGGGCCCCCCTCCACCATTCGATTTACACCCCCACCCTCTACTTCCCCCTTTTTCCGATCTATCGCCCCCTCCCCCACAACCCCTTCACTCGAAAAACAAAACCCACCCCCAATGCCACCCACCCCCTCCCACCCTTGATTTCCTCTTTTTCCCAACACCCAGTCCTCCGTCCATCCTTTTCCTTCTGGAATCGATATCTTTACCCCGAATATTCGCGCGCTCTGTGCCGCGCAAACGGATGTGCGGGTCTGATAAAAATGTGCATTCCACATTTTAGGGGTGTGATGTCCCTTTTCCCACAATGCCCCGCGACAGAAGTGCGCGCCGCCGCGCGGCGAGTGGCAATGAATACATATATCCATCGGTAGTGCGAAGGGGTGGGTTACGTCACGCGGAACTGGCCCTCGTCAAGACGGTTATTGTCACGTGACAATGGCGGATTGCCACGGATGCAGCTTGAAAGTAGATGGGTTTCCACTTACACATTATTATGGACAGAGGTGAACGGCTGTAGAAGCACTAAATAATGCTTTCCCACTAAATTTTTATTTCCAATAATTAGCGTTTAGATTAGACGAAATCTTTGTCGAAGCATGGAAGAGAATAAAGTAAATGACTGCCCAATTATTCGATTGTTCCAATCCAAAAACAATGGGGTAGATAGGCCGAAATCAAATGGAAGTGTTCATCTAAGCAAAAAGTAGTCCCTGAAAAAGGAGTTCATGCATAGAGCGGCTTCCCACACGGAAGCGTAATCGGCATCTTGCGTTCACAACGAATAAAAAAGACCTCTGCTACAGAGTAAGCTGTTGAGCACATCGCCCGCGTAGGTGAGCGGACGCAAAGAAAGCCTTTTCCGCTTAATGCATTTGCAATCAGTCTCGTTTCGACGTAATCTTTGTTCAAGATTAGAGCTGGTAGACAGAAATAAATGAAAGACGACCAAGTGCCCTCCTACTGGACTATGCCACAAACCAAAAAATACAATTAGTAACATAGCCGGGGTGAAGCCGTGTTAACGAGGTTAGCGCTTCTTTCTGCGGAATTTTAACCAAAAATTACTTTTTGAAGACATTGGCTACATTGATGAAGTCTTCTCAGGAAATCAGCCGGGTCAGGATGGACATTGCTGACATGGCAGCAATTGCCATCCCGGCTGATTTCCCGAGGAGACTTCATCAACAAGATTCGCCAGGAAAGCCCCAAATCCTTCATCATTGGCTACGATGTAGGTTAAGTAATATTTGGAGTTCCAATAGAAAGTGAGGTTGGCTTCCTTTCGTTCATTATACATGTAATTTACCAATAACCCCGAATAAGCAGCAAAATACTAACTATTATTAGCGGAGGACGCTGCCATCTATCGCTTATTAAGTAAGTATTATGACTTTGGCTCTCATGGGACAATAGTCAGCTTCATCAGGAAATTGGCAACGGAGGCTACGCACTATGCTTAGATCAATTAATTATAGATATATTTAAAGGCGAAACCCAGTAAATCACCTTAAAACGTCAGGAAAAGACTCCGCCGAAGAGTCACCAAATCTCGCTGATCTGTCAAGGGAGAGACGTTCTAAGATAAATGCTTTTTACATTTCATTAAAACATTATAACAGCACGCTCCATTCATGCATCTGTACTATCCGATTACTTTATTTCACGCTTCGCAGGGACTTGTGAATAAACTGCGGCAAGAGAAAGTACTCCTCGGCCTGCTCGCGTCCCGACCCCATTGTCCACATAGATCCCATTCCTTCATTGACGAGTCGCCCCTTCCAATGGTGGACGTGGGACAAGTACTGGACCCTCTGCCGCGCACCTATTCAGACGGCCAATCCAGGAGCCCATTTGAATATTGCTGGAATAACCTCTTAATATTTTTATTCATAAATATTTTTACTTATCTCACAAAATCAGTATGAGAATGGCTGCTATAAAATTGACAAAAATTGTTAAAATGTTCAATTAAAATACAGTTCAATCGTCTTGTATACTTGTGTGCAGAAAATATCGTCCATAAGGTACAGAAGCATGTGAAAATAATGTTTAAAGAGGGCAACTGCAGAGAAGCCGCTTAGGCTTGCATGAGCCAACACGGTATTGAAATTTTTCCTTTTTCAGTATCTTATATTCTGCACTGCTTTCGAGACGATTTCGTGTTGATTGATTGAATTCACATTGAGATTTTTTTACTTCGTGTTTTATTTCGGCTTATACCAAGTATCAAATTGCTTACTACATGTGTTTTAAAATGTAATGAAATGCATAACTTTTTGATACAATAATAAAAAAAAATTGGAGTGGTTATCATAAAGGCCTTCATAAACATTTGAATACCGATAATAGATAAAGAGTAAGATTGTGAGAAGATAAAAAGCACGCAGTTACGCGAGCTAACGTGACTCTTGGATATTAGCGTACAAGTGGTTCCATCTGAAGGAGGATATTACAATTGTTTTCATAAATTTATGAAAAATTATATTCCGGCGTACCTACACAGATAGCTTACTTTTATTAGCGCTAGTAAAACTTAGATTTAGTACCAGAAACTTAGATTCATTGATGATTGTTCCACACTGCTGAAAATCACATGTAATTAATCGTTCCTTATAACCATGCGCAGGATCCGGAACTCTATCCCAAAAAGTACAAAACAAGCACCCCTTCAATGACCTTATTCAAAAAGGTAGTACATGAATGAAATACCTGAGAGAGCTTGAAAATTATTGAAAAATTGTTTGTCTGCTTTATATGATTTTATTATAAATACTGTACTGCATTTTCCATAGTTCTGTAAGTATGCTTGAATGATGATGAAACTAACTGTATGCCATAGCTATTAATCTGTCTTGTCATTGTTTGTACTACATTTTATTATTGTTTAAAAATTCTATTGCTTAATCCCAGTAGCACCAATGCCCTAATGTATGATATCATAATGCCTGATATCTGATAAATATCAAGCAAATATGTGCTTTGCTTGTCTATATCGTTAACCACTTACACTCATGCATCTTTTAATTTATTCTGTGCTCCAACGGCATTTGCCCAAGCATAAGGCTTAATAATATGCTTCCACTCATCTCCCAAGGCCTCTATCGTCCTCACTCCGAAGCAACCCTAACTCCTTCCAAATCCAAACCCTCCTCATCACCCCCCCCCCCCCCCCCCCCCGACACCTTTTCTTACTTTTTGACGCTCCGCTAATCAATCTTTTGTGATCACTCTTCCATTTCATTACGATGAAACAACGATTAACGTGTAAGAAAAACGGACAGGGTCTACAAGTTTTTGGGTTCCGCTCATCATGATCGAGTTTGAACAGTTAAGACCACTATTGAAATGCGGAATCAATTCGTGCAAATATTTGTGTGGATCCTTACATCCGCAATATTGGATTAACGCAAAAAAATTCAACAGAAAACAAAATAGGCCTTTGAGTATTGGTGCTGTAGGAGGGTGCTGGAGATGAAATGGATGGAGAGAACGAGGAGATGTATAGAAGAATAGGAGAAGGAAGAACGGAATGGATCACACTCTATTTCAAAGAGGAGCAATGTGGATTGGACACGAAATTAGGCGCAGCAGTTAGGCGGGAATCATAATGGAAGGACAGATGGATGAGAAAAAGCCCCAGAGGAAGACTAATGGACAAGTTTTTTGGACGGATCAAGAAAGATACGGGGAAGAAGAGGGTGAGGGAGGGAATGAATACAACTGGCTGGGGATATGGAGGGCTGCACTACGTACGCCAACCTTAGGATTGCAATATTATGTACTTTTCCGTATATAGATCCGTATTCGCACAATGCATCGATTTTCCACGACGGACAATCATGAAATGTACTTGGAGGCCCGTGGGGGGGGGGGGGGGGGGGGTGCGGAGGAGTGTAAAGCTCAAAACATTAAAAGGGCACGGTTGAACAGAGTATCAAAAAATTCAATAACAAGCAAAAGCGGTCGAATAACAAAAAAATCACCTTACTGAACTGTGGTGGAGACGATACCAATTAATGACTCGGGGAAAAGGCGAGGTAGGAAACAGGGATGTTACCTTGGCAGCAAGAGGTAGTGGTGGTCAAAAAAAGGTGCCTTCGGTCTCCTCCCGGGAGCAGCTCTCCTCACGGCCAAACACTCGACAAGAGATTTAGCAAAACAATGCATACCGCTTGCGGAAAAGCATTCCTTTATATAAGCTTGGCCCCATTTTCCACCACCAATGTTAGGGCCCCTGCTGACCGGAGGCCTTTTCCTTTCTGCGGAGGATTTCACCACCCGCCAAGCTGCTCGACCGATAGCGCTGAGTGAGGCACGGCTCAATCATCGGCCTAGACCGTTTCGCCTAGAGATAAGTCGGCGACTAGACAATCCTGTTCTAGTCTTCACCACCGTTTCGATAAAAATATTTATTATCTTCATACAATCTTTTGATAAATTTGTTTATCAACTCATAAAAACTTATGAGACCTGACGATAATAAATTATAAAACTTTCTATTTCAAATACCATAAGTCAAATATGAAAAGTTGAGAGACCACCATCTTAATACCTTCATTATTGGTCCTATCTGAACGTGATTCCGAGCCGAAATTAAAAGAAATTTTGAGATTTCTAATTTTTAGCAATCGCTCGGATGAGTGTCTATCGGGGTAAGGGTTACTTGCCGAGAAGTGAAGATGGGTGAAAACGGCCCAAAATCCAAACCATTGACCACCGCCGATGAACGCCACCCAAACCAGTTTTTCTTTATCGTGAAAATTTCCCGCTGTTCATTTCAGGTTACACAACAGCGGTTTCCAGAATTAACGTCAGCGAAATATCATCAAGGGCACTCCACACAAGAAGTGACTTGATAGGCTGTGAGGCGTAGTGCTGAGGAGACACATGTCGCATCTCCCGATTGGCGTACACGCATGCCACACCAACAAGTTTATGTATTTAATTAATAGTAGCGGGCGTAACTTGGTGGAAATCCATAATCGCAGGAATAGAAGGATCAATAACTTTGCAATTTCCACATGCTAATTTATTGACACCGACCATGGCTTCGTTACAGATTAACGTTATCAAGGTGAAAAATACAGGTAAATTGACAGTATATGCATAGTAGAAGGTTGGGTAGGGAAATTACCGGGAGCCGTTGATTAGGGGGAGGTAGGGGTTGGGGTTGGAGTTGGGTTAGGCGTCACTGTGGGCGGGGTGGGTGGAGGGGTTGGTGAGTAAGTGGGAAAGTGGGAGAGGGGGGAGCGAGAAGGGTAAAGGTATGAGTCCCTGTGGCTTTTTCACCTTGATAATGTTACTCTGTAACGAAACCATGGTCGGTGTCAATAAATTACTATGTGGAAATTGCAAAGTTTTTGATCCTTCTATTCCTAAGTTTAGGTATGTGTCTTTCAAATTTTCAAATCAATTTTGACGATTTAACTGCCCCTACGTTTTGTCTCGCATTTTTATAAGATTTAGATACAACCCTTCTCTACAAATAAAAAATATGGTCAGAGTATTGTTTTTGTGGTAGGAATGAATAGCCATTTGCTTTAAAATTTCGCCTTTTTTACCAGGAGTTGAAAAAAGTAATGTGAGAGAGTATGTGCAAGGCACGACAAGATATCTCTCAGAAAACACACACGCACGCACAAAAGCATTCCTTAGTGCCTCTGTAGCCGTTCACCTTTGTCCACAATATAAATGGATGCCTATCTACTCTCAAGCTGCATCCATGGCAGTCCACCATCATCACGTGACAATCTTACTCGGTAAAACCTCGGCCGGCTCCAAAACTACCACGCCATCATCAAGAGGGAGTAGTATAAAAATAAAGAAATGATAGAAAATAATATTTCCTCTTGAAAATGACACGGTAGAATCGACTCTGGTCGAGGCTTCAACGAAAGAGTGGAATTGACAAAGTTATCCATTCACATTTACTTAGCTACGCTACGCTACGCCATGTCGGGTAACTGCATTGCAGTTATTTTTGCGATGTTCAGCCGTTGCTGGTAATCGACGATGTGGCTTTGTTTTTTCGAAAATGGTGTTTTTGAGTTAAGTGGCTATGTTATGATTCTATTGCATTGGGCGTGTAATTGCTGTTTTGGATCGTGGGTATTTGAAGTGTGGATTGTCTGTGCAGTTCCATAGTGGAGTTAGTAGAGTGTTTTGTCATTTATCAGAATTGTATTTAAAACTATGCGGCTCAGGGGCATCTCTGAACTCTAGCGTTGAACTGGCGACAGCTCTTTTGATTCAATTGAATCAATACAGCAGCACGATGCACGGAGCAGTGAGAAACAGTGAGTAGAGTAGCCCAAGGGATGAGAGCGATCCTCAAAAGCTCTGAGGCTGTAGGGTGAGTGGGGGAAAAGAGACTGTCGGTTGGAAGGCGGGACAATAGGGTGGTTTCCCACTATTTGTTCATTACCTACTTTGAAAGATTATAACTCCTGGAGTACGTATTTCACGCTCTTAGATCTTTGAATGACGATATCTATTTTTCACTATTAAATGAAAAGTGAAAATTTTCAAGCGCGCGAAAACGCGACGGCTAAGTAGGAATGCTGGGAAAAGTCCGTGTGGCGTATTTCTGGTTCCAGTTGTAGCCATGTGAGTTGACCTTGGGGCGAGGCTTTGAGCGCTGATACGACGCAGGCTGCTAGCAGGTAGCAGAGTACCCTGCTAGCAGATAGCGCTTGGCTTAAATAAGGATTATTAATACCCTATCAAACGAAGAAAGCTTTCCGACCTTAGGTAGTTTTAATAGGTGATTATTAAGAGATGTTTCCCTGAGCTCTGTGCCTCGTGCATGCATTGGTCGTCTCAGACGATGTAAAACTCCTATCTACTCGTATAGAAACTAGGTCCATGTGACGTCACGTGGAGTGGCATCGCATGGACGCCAATCTGGCCTTTTTCAAATGAGGATAAAATTGACCATTGCCATTCGTCTGAACTGGATTTCTAAAACTAAATAATTTGTATATTATGAATACACTTATGGTGGGTAACAAATCGCAATTAATGCCTTTCGTTTATTTTGATGAAGGAAACCACCCTATTGAATCGGCTACATCGTGAGACTCAATGGAAAAGTGAAAGTTATCGTTGAGAGAGAGTCGAAAGAGAAGAACTGCGGATGAAATGTATACATAAGAGTGGATGCACCTAAAGCAGAAGATTTACGTAGACGTTAAAAGAGGACTTCGGCTTGGTACCATGGATACGAAATGCCCTCCACAAAGGAATGGAAGACGGATGGGGTGGTCCCAGAAAAATCCACGACAATGCCAGGATTTGAGCCACGACCCCCCGAGTACGAAGCAAGCACTGTAGCTGGAAACATAATGACAGCAAAGACATTATTATGACCCGCAGAGTTATATTCTTAACCGACCTATGTTTCGATAGCTTGTATACTTTTCAAGACAAGTAACTTATATTATCATTTGGGCATTATTTGAGTAAAATTAGATCGGCTAAGAACTGGTGAACGACAAAGCACGCTAGGGAGCGGTGAAAGCGAGAAGGGGAAGGGGGCGAGGGTGCGGAAGCAGCGCACTGAGGAGAGAGATTGATTGGTGGGTGGGAAGGGAGAAAAGCATACTTGGGACTGATCGCGAACGGGATGCGTGTAAATCGACCAAGGGTAAAAAGAATCGAAGAGAGGGAAGGATTCCAATCGGCCCCGCTAAATGGATTCAATGGACGCGCGTGTGTTCTCGTTTTTTTTATCATTATTTTTCGGAGGGTGTGTGGGGAGAAGAGGGAGGAGGCAGTAGGAATTGAAGGCCTTACTTATGCATGGCGCTCCGTGGATTTCGCTTTCGTCGTGACGAATGGTGGGTTTCGGGGCCGTTTGAAAGAGGCATAAAACAGCGCCACCGTGTGTGAGGGGGTGGACGGGGCGGCGATTGGAACTGCCATGGCGACAGAGCGCGGCAGCGGAGGAATTGGCGGAAGAATCAGCCCTATGTCACGTTAGGAGAGGGAGGCAGGATGGGAAACAAGCGAGGAACGGCCGACGCGCTAAGGATCGCGGGCATTGTCGAAGAGAACGACGGCCATTTGGGAGATGTGCAGTCCAGCCAATGTGCATTGAAATGGATTTACAGAAATCCCCAATAGGATGGTTTCCTTTTATTTTTATATTGCCTAAATCGAAAGATTATTATCCTGGAGTACGCATTTCACGATTTTAGATTTTTAAATGACGATATCTATTTTTCGCGATTCAAATCAATCAACCGAATTAGTGCATAACCACACAAGGGCGTAACTAGCATCAAAACTAGGGGGGGCAAGCCATTGTTATTCAAGTTATAGGTAAGATTTAAGCATGGAAAAGGTGAATGAAACCAAAATTTTAAGGAAACTGTAATAGCTCTTTATTAGTTTTTAAAATTATTTCCTTGAAAACAATATTATTTTCCGTAAAGACATTTGCGATTTGTGCTTTTACGAGGAGGGGAGGGCAGCTGCCCCCTGCTCCCCCTTCCTGGGTACGCCCATGTAACCACGTCTAATTTCGATGTAACTACGATGCCAAATCACGCACACAGCCATATCAAATTAGACATATTGTTATACTTCCAAACCCACGGACACAGAGTTCCGTTCCGTTCCAGCAGAGATATAGATGAACTAACGAATGAACTTGCTGCTATCAAAGCGTGGTGCGATGCTTGGCAGTTAGAATTAAATTTGAAAAAGTGTGTCGTAATGAATTTCTGGAAGAAGAATAACTCCCTACAACGTAGCTATATAATTCCGGGTACCCAATTAGAGACTTTTGAATCCGTGAAATATCTAGGAGTTAGACTCAGTAATGATCTATCGTGGAATAAACATATTTTAGAAATAACCGGTCAAGCTAATCGTAAAATCGGTTTTGCTAAAAGAATATTAGGAAAGTGCGACGACAAAGTGAGAGAAATTAGCTACTTTTCCAACGTTAGACCACATTTGGAGTACGCTGCCAGTGTTTGGGACCCTCATGAAAAAGGCTTAATAACAGAGTTACAACGCGTGCAAAGAAGAGCTGCCAGGTATGTGAAAGGTCGTTACGATAGTCTTGTTAGTATAACTGACCTCTTAGATAAACTCGGATGGGAATCTCTGTCGGACCGTAGATTGAAAAAGAGACTAAACCTTGTAAATAAATTCAAAAGCAGTGTCTTTTCTGACGAAGTTAACCATATCTTACGGACGCCAACATACTACGGAAGATCAGATCATATAAATAAAATAAGAGAGATAGATTGTAGAACAGACAGATTCAGAATGTCATCTTTTCCACGATCGATAAGAGATTATAACGGCAGCGATAGAACTCATAAATAGATTGCATGACTTGTGGTGTAGCCAACTAACCTATGTAAAACTTAATGCATGTTTCTTAATTTTATTATTATTTCTAATAGGATGTAGTAGTATAATTTGTTGGTGTGCGTGACGTTTTTTGTACTGTGTGGTGTGCATATTGGAGTCCAATTGCTTGCTGGTGATTGATCACCCCCTGCCAAACACCCTAGAGGTGGCTCGTAGGGTATTATGTATATGTAGATGTAGACACGTATTCAATGCATTATGCTACCCATATATTTGTAAGTCATTACGCCATGCATACCAACTTGTTGCGCCTTCTTTTCGCTAAATTACTCGTCCAAATAACATGCAAGCAAAGTTTGCTAAGTCCAAAGTTTGTCCAAGTCCAAATAAAATGCAAAGCAAGTTTGTTTCCATGTTTTGATAGCTAATGTCTGCGCTGTGGTTTTGCTCAACTACCAGTCTCCTGTTTTGCCTCCCATTTAAGTGTGCTCTCTACGGAGTCAACCACACGGCTACCAACCGCGGTTGCATCGAGCACGACGAACCCAAAGCTGCGATGGCTGCTCGCCAGACAATCCTCTTACCAGAGCGTTCGCCGCCGCCACCACCGAATTTCCATCCTTGTCCAACAATCCTCAACCTATTCACCCTCCACCAGTGAGATCCGAGAAGTGCTTTCGCACCGTGAAGGAGGAGAACAAGTCGTTCTTCGAAACGTCGGGCCACTTGCAGCCAATGACCCGGCGAAGAGCCCAGGAGGGTGTTTCAGAGTCTCCCTTTCCGAGCGGATCGGAAGACTTGACGCGGATTCTACGTCACTTATTGTAGGCGAGACAATCCGTGCGTTACAGACTTGCTTACAAAGACACTATGGGATTACCCTGTACATTTCAAACGCTTCAAAAGCTACAGACTTCCAAAAGAAATATTAATTCGCTAATACCGAATTCTTTCCTATGTCTTTTCTTTCAAATAATTATTGTCATTGTCAATTTTGTTTTGTGGTTTGAAAAAAGAAAAAAATGAAAATACTTAAAACAAAAAAAAATATATAAAATTGTTCAAAATCAAGAAAAAAATGATAAAACTTGATAAAATATGTGCAAAAAATATAAAAATGAACAAAATGCTTAGTTATGCACAAAAAATGAAATAATTGAGAAAAATCCAAAATATAAATGTTAAAATTGAAGTGTCATGTTTTGGGCCAATCAGGGCCGTTCCCGGCTTCCGACGCCGTTTAGTTTTTAGTCTTCATAATTTTAGAGTGCTTTTGCACGCTCTCACTAGAAGCCTGTCTTTCTATTTCTCCTTCACTAACACTGGAAAGGTTACACTGGTCCTTTTACACTTGGTTTGTCACTTTTTGTCCTGATTACGTACTTTACGTGAAATCATCGCCGCTGAAGAGGTGGTTTATATACTCACCGGCAGCTGGACGACCAGCGGGTATAAAGCCCGGTCAAATTAAGGACGGCTTTCCGATAGGATAGAAGTCGATTGGGCTGTAGGTGCCGGAAAGTCATTCCGGTTGCGAATGGTGATCTTTTATGATGCAGTTTTTTAAATTAACTATTTGGTTTTAATTAAATAATACCACTTTATTTCATGAGCGCTGATAAATGTGGATGTTCTGAAAGGGTAATATAGGTGTGAGTGAATTTAATTCTCGTGTAAATTAGACAATAAATGTGCAGACTGTATCACTCTCAAATCCCAGATCCTCAGAGCGCTCCCACCATTTGCAGCTTTGACCCAAGCTAATCTCTAATGCCTCGTTCACATTACGATTGGCCGAGCGATCGTCCAAACGATAGTTGGCCGAACTAGCGTGTGAAGGCATGTCCTGACTATAGTTGACGAAGTTCCGAACGTTGCCACTTTACGATGGTTTGGCGCTGGGAGACCGGAAAAGGAAGCGACAAGAGAAAGACGAAAAGTTCGTGAATCTCTCTTCGCTCTATTTTTTTCATGGATTTGTCCTGGGAAGAAGAATATGGGTGGAAGGAAAATTATTCGGTAAATACACGTTGAACACAGTAATATCTTGCCCCTGCATATCTCAACAGCATTGCTAATCGTCAATTTCCCGTTCACTTTAGATGTCATCACTAGAGGGTAGCACAGCACGTGTGAATGGACGATAGTTCCGACAATCGCTGGAACAATCGTAATGTGAATGAGGCATAAGCGGACGGCCTAGCAGCAGCTCTCGAGTCTCGAATCAAGCAAAGCCACACTCGGTCGAATCGAGGAACAGGATCGACTGAGAGTTTGCGAGGTTGGGAGTAAGCGCTTTGTAGGTCTGTAGCGGTGAGGCGACGCTAAGAACCGAGAAGGGAAGTTAAGGATTCGACTAGGATCTAACGATAGAATGAAGGCCATATTGTGAGTGAGATGGAATTCCACTTTGGTAGGGGAGATTGACAGAAAAAATTCGTAAAAACACACTTGCACCGTTTACCTTAGCCTGTAGAATACTTTTAAAACATATTGCGGTAACATGCGCATCTCTGAAAACAGCCCCGGTTTCGTCTTTTGTACGCGGTTTTTAACTGTGTGACGAAGGAAAACCACACACACCCATTATATCCTGGATGAGAAACTTGAGCAGGTGGGACTCGAACCCGTGATCTACAGGTTGGCAGGCAGGGGTTTTTACCCCGCTGCCACCGAGATCAGCAATAAATATGCATGAAATATAAATGCAGCGTGTGTAACAAGTGGACATAATGGAGCACAGGGGTGCACTGTTATTTTTAACAGGGGTGAAAGTCGCCATTGATAAATCACTAGGCTTAGCCGGGATTCGATCCCAGATCCCCCGAGTGTTTCAGTGAGGCAAGTTACTTGCGCCGCCGAGATAATTGTATCACCCTGAACGGCTATATTAATTCCTTCTGCCTCCAGTATATTCAATACCTACGGAACTCCAATTAATTTTTATTCACAGGGTTATCTAAATGCAATAATACAAGAACGTAAGCTATACAAACAGCTACACGACCATATGCTTTCATTTTGATAACAATTTTTTTTGCTGTGTAGCATGATCGCATTTCTGCAACGTTGTAAATACGACCGAGTCGTGATTTTATGAAGGTTTTACCTTTCTTTCACTTGTTTAAAGGTAACTCTCGTCTTAAACATATTTTCAGCGTTCTTATGAACATTTCTTTAAAATCAGAAATAAATTCCCATTCTAACGGTGGACGACATGTCATACGCTCGCTCTAAATTCACACTGAACGCCGCCGAACTCGTTATAATTTTCCGCCGTAAAAGGCGACACTCGGAGGCTCATTCATTTCAGACTGGATTTCCCAGCCAACATGCGAGTTCCCTCTCTCACACAGCACACAGGGGTCGTGCTTACGGCTCGTTTAACGCATACACAGTCACGGTACTTTTCAGATTCGTTTTCGGTGGCTGTAGAAAACGAAGTAGCCTACTCCCACTCCCACGCGGCTAATATCAGGTATGTTTCGGCCACGACTGGGCCAATAGCTTACTTTGCAATTTTATACAAGTTTTGATTGTTATTTTCTTCTTACAGGATAAGAGTACGCTCGAAATTTATTGCACGTATTATTATCACCTGACGATTTGATCGTTGGATTATTCTTCCTCATAGAATGATCCTCCAAAATCGTTGGCACATTAATGGCTTTGCATGGTTTCGCCATTTAGTTGGGCCCTCTTCGCTTCTATAGCGTTAAGGTGTTTTTCCCCATCCAATCCCTTCTTTCCCTATCCTACACCAGAGGCGTCGACGGGCTCCTAGCGCGGCGACTCCTCTTTCCTTTCTCCTTCCTTTCCAGTCCCTCCCCGGGTGATCTGGCGTGTAAGTCTCATACTTGGTTCCCGGCCCCGGTGTGTTTTATCCTCAAAGGGCTCCCCTTGAGCCTTCAATCCACTTACACGTATTATCATACGACACTGTATCTATTGCGCACTAGTTTTTTTGCGTATGCAGCCCTGTGATGCGCATAAAGTCCCTGGAAAACGATTTCTCGACTCTTATATTAATCTTATTGATCACTGATAAATAAATCGAAAAATTTCAACCTACGGGCAGGAATGGGTTTATTTCACACAGCAAAGCAAACTGAACGTAGCAAGTGTCAACTCCACGCTTACATTGTGTGCCCCAAGATACGAATTCGCGCCTTTTAGAAATCGGATGGAACAGATTTGTGTGGCGGGGGTGTTCGTTGACATGCAGTTCCTCAGAGTCAACGAATATATGGCTTGCATACCGGATCACACATATCGGACACCACCGAAAACGAATCAAATACGTGCCATGCCGAGCAGAACCGTATTTGAGTGAAAGGAGTCTAATTAGGACACTGCAGCACACAAAACCCAACGCAGTCACTATTACGCGACGGGCATTTCACGAAACACTGAAATAACAAGTGCCTAGGCACGCAGTCGTGCGAAAGTCAGGAGATCCGGGTCCCAATCCCGGCTAGGGCACATGATTCCAAATGACGAATTCCACCCTTGGTATAAATAAGATAAAATATAAATCCTCGAAGAAAAACAGGAAAGAATGAGGATTTCTTGGAAAGATGTTGTGATTGAGAGGTGAGCTACGGCGGCACGGCGCCATTGCGGACAATAGGGTGGTTTCCTATCATATTTTATTGCCTAAATCGAAAGATCATTATTCCTGGAGTACGTATTTCACGCTTTTAAATTTATAAGTGACGATATCTATTTTTGCAATTACATTAAAAGTGAAAAATTTCAAGCCCGCGAAAACGCGACGGCTAAGTACGAATGCTGGGAAAACCCCATGTGACGTCATTCTGGTTCCCTCTGTCGCCGTGTGAGGTGACCTTGGAGCAAGGCATTGAGCGCTGATACGATGCAGGCTGCTAGCGCTTGGCTAAAATAAGGATTATTAATAGCTTATCAAACGAAGGAAAGTTTCGATCATAGGCAGTTTTAATAGGTGATTATTAAGAGATGTATCCCTCAGCTCTGTGCCACATGCATGCATTGGCAATCTCAGACGATGTAAAACTCCTATCTACTCGTATAGAAACTAGGTCCCTGTGACGTCATGTGGAGTGGAACCGCATGGGCGCTAATCTTGACTTTTTCAAATACGGTTAGAATTGACCATTGGCATTTGTCTAAACTGGGATTTCTAAAACCAAATAATTTGTATATTATGAATACACTAATGATGGGTAACGAATCGCAATCAATGCCTTTCGTGTTCTTTCATGTAGGAAACTACCCTATTGATACCAAATACTGGCGCAGTCAGGCCGCCCGCTAAGATAAATGAGCTAATCCCGAATTCACGGCCGCAATTCTTTTTCCGGATTTAACGCGCTGGTTCTATCCTTAGGGCTGAATACAATGCTATAAAAGTGAATACAAGTGTTAGCAGCTATGAGCAAAATACAAGCACCTTTGACTTAGTGACACTGGCTAGGAGCTATTCTCAGACGATGTGAAAATTTTCCAAGGCTTACCGACCTACATGGGATCACGACTTTGAGGGAGATAGGAGTAAAGTACCTTTACTTTGTAAACCTTTACATGTCAAAATAAGAGTAGATAGGAGTTTAACATCCTCTGAGATTACCAATGAATGCATGAGGCACAGAGCTCAGGGAAACATCTCTTAATAGCCACCCATTAAAATTACCTAAGTTCGGAAAGTTTCCTTCGTTTGATCGGGTAATAATAATCCTTATTTAAGCCAAGCGCTACCTGCAAGCATGAGTACTCCAGGAGTACGCTACCGCCATGCTCGGCAGAAAGCAGCCTGCATCGTAGCGACGTTCATAGCCTCCCACCCAGGTGGCCTCACACAGCAGCTGTCAGACGTCACAGGGGCTTTTCTCCGCATTCATGCTTAGCCGTCGCGTTTTCGCGCGCTTGAAAACTTTCACTTATATGTATTTTCTCCAGAGAATGACGCGGCGATGTTTATACTGGTCGAGGGTATACAGAATAAAGCTGCGTGAAATGGGAAAAGACTTCGATACATATATATTTATTTTGCTATATTTCATCCACTGCAGGGCACTTCAAAATATGATCGGTGGGAGTAGAGGCGCCAAAGACGGCCACGAAGACAGGAGCGGAGGGAGGCGACGGGAACGAGTGCTTAGCGAGACGACGGTGGAGGCAAAAAATGGGTATCACCCCCGATCCCATCCCCCACCCCCGAAACGAAGCAAGTGCCCCCTTGTCCCCCCACCCCAATAGACCGACCTGCGCGCTCACCCAACAGTTTTTTTTATCCTCCGAAGTGGAGAGGAATGAACGAGGGAAAAAGAGTGAATTCGGAATATAAAAAGTGGGAAGGGGGAATTTGGGAGGATATGGAGTTGAATTATGTAGGAGGGAGGGAGGGAGGGGGTGGGGAAATCGACATTGGATGTATGGGGGTGGAGGGGGGGGGGGGGAGAACGGTCAGCGAAAGCGAAGGGCTTGCCGTTTGATCTTCATGCATAGTTCATCTCAGGGGGTTTGGGAGGCTGAAGGATGATGCCGCCGCGTTGTCAAACAAGCAATGGAGAGAGAGGCACGACTCAAAGCAGTTCGTTTCAACTGGATACCTCCCAATCCACACGTCGTCTAAGAAATATACTTAGATATGATGCATCCAAATCACCAAACCGCCAACCAGTGATGGGTGAAGTACCGAAAAAGGGAAATAAGCTCAGTGAGAGTTAAGCCTGGATCACACGATCGTCGATTTTTCGTCGCGAAAAGTGATCACTATCGCGATCACCAGAGTGATCACTCGCAAAATGATCGTCGCCGGCAATTGTTTTTCGCGATCGCGATGAGGATTCCCATAGCTAATTTTCATCACTCGTCCGGTCACTTTTTCCGTCGCTGAAACAGTCCCTAAAACCCTATATCAGCAAATCAGAACGCATGACCGTACGGTGCGATTGCAGCGCAGCGTTTGACAATTGTGGGAATGACATAGATAAACAAACACGCTGTATATTTTTGTGATGCGGGTCCCATGACAACGAGCTGTGATATCGGAAGTGATGCGAAAAGCGACGGCGGGAGAGACCGCGTGATTCAGAAAAATGATCACTAGAGCGATCGCTTTTCGCGACGAAAAAAAATGATCGTGTGAGTCAGACTTGACCTTTAAAAACATCGCGATAAGTTTCAAGTACCAAGAGTTCGTTTAGGATTTGGTGGGGCCTGCGCGAATGTTGCTTTCGAGTTTGGGCGAGTATATTTTGGAGAAAAAACGAGGTTGAGAGTCCCTATTTTTACTTTCGCTCCATTTACGTTACTCTTCCCTCAGACCTTACCCCCCTCCCAACTTTTCCCCTCCCCCCCTCCACCACCAAGTGCATGCATTCAGGCACCGTCAACCGGAATGCCGAGTCATAAGAGTCACAGCTACTATAGTCTGTTCACTTTATGTCCGCGGGTGAGATTTCGTGAGAGCCCGGACACTCTCGGATGGCTTCGCTGATAGGGGAGGGGTAGTACCGAGAGAGAGGAGGAGCGAACATAACGTTGCCAAATGTACATAGCCGCCCTACTTGTCATTGAAAACGTGTGACTCATAGTTGGCCATAGGTATCTTGGCCCCGGCGCCGAGACAATGTACCTACTCATTTGGAAGGCGTTGGGGATAATCCTTTAACAGAAGCCCATGACATTGTCAGCTACCGCGCTGAATGAGGCACCGTTGGTGGAAGACATACTTAGTCACATACAAGGAGAACGCGTGAGTTTTGACAAAACCACTCCACGAGCAGATTCACGATATTCACTCGGCGGAGGTCTAAGAGCGACTCCCTGAGGCCACGCCTACTGTTTGCTGATTGGCAAATGGAAAGTCACATGCCGAGAAACTTTCTCTCCCCTTATCTCCACTTGCTTTGGCCACACCAGCTCACTCGCAAAGATAAAATGAACAGGGCATAGTATAATTACAGCTAATGTTTAACTTTTTAGGTTGCACACGGAAAAAGGGTGGTTTCCTATTATTTTTATTGCCTAAATCGAAAGATTATTACTCCTGGAGTACGTATTTCACGCTTTTAGATTTTTAAATGACTATATCTATTTTTCGCGATAAAAAGAAAAGTTAAAATTTTCAAGCGCGCGAAAACGCAACGGCTAAGCATGAATGCTGGGAAAAACCCGTGTGACGTCATTCTGGCTCCGCCCATGTTCCACCCGCCGCTGTGTGAGGCCACCTTGGTGCGAGGCTATGAGCGCTGGCACGATGCCGGCTGCTAGCAGGGTACCTGCTTGGCTTGGCTTAAATAAGGATTATTAAAATCATATCAAACGATGGAAACTTTCCGACCTTAGGCAATTTTAATAGGTGATTATTGAGAGATGCTTCCCTGAGCTCTGTGCCTCATGCATACATTGGTAATCTCAGACGATGTAAAACTCCTAGCTACTCGTATAGAAACTAGGCCCCTGTGACGTCGCGTGGACAGGCATGGCATGGGCGCCAATCTGGCCTTTTTCAAATGTGGTTAAAATTGGCCGTTAAAATTCGTCTGGACTGGGATTTCTAAAAACCAAGAAGGAAACTAACCTATTGGATTAATTTCGCAAAACCATACTTTGAAACTTGAAACTGTCACTGTCGGAGGAGGGAGTTATGCTGACATAAAGCCACTCGCAGAATAACAGATGGACCCTCGTGATTACATTTCCACTTGGCGCAAGATCTGCGGATTCAACCCTCATTATCGTCACTTGGAAATATTACGTCCGCGGAGCCACGCTCGATCACAGGAGGCCGTATTTGTGAATGGAGAGCCCCCGTGGGTCATGTATCGACAATAAACGATACAAATCATACATAATAAGTTATAGTTATTTATAAGCAACGATAACAATTAAAAAGAAAATGAAATGTACCCGCTACCGCAAGTAGTATTACCTACTTACAAGTTAAGCTATGCTGACAACCTTTGCCTTCTCCAAATGCTAATCGGGCCATTCCACACAATTCAACTGATGATTAAAATAAACCCTCCGTAACAGTCGTCCCATTCGTACGGTACGGTATTTGGAGGAAGCGACCGACAGCTGATGTCATTTGCGCCATGAGGGAAGGGTATATAAGGAAGGGTGGAGAGAAACCTGGCGTCGGCATTAGCCTGCTCTTAACGAAAGACGCCGAGGGAACCACGGCTTAACGTCCCATCCGACGGACGGAGTGCGGCGCTTGAAATGTCCTCCACACAACATTCAAGCAGGGATCTGGCAGTCTCTGAAAATTCTCTTCCACTGCCTGGATTTGAACCCGGGCCCATCGCGTGGGAAGCCAACACTCTAGCCACCACTCCAACCCGATCCCACCCCATTCGTGCACTGGCGGAATGAAAGGGTATGCCGGCGGCCCTTCCCGCGTTAACTTGAGGCCTTTATGCGAAGTTAAATACACCAAAGGATGAATTTCGCCATGAAAAAATATTTGAATTAGCCGGGATTCGAACCCGGATCTCCCGATTGCCGGTCAGGCGTGCTACCAGTTACACCACCAAGCCATCTTCTCAGAGCGAAGGGAGATCCGGGTTCGAATCCCGGCTAAGTCAAATATTTTTTCATGGCGAACTTCATCCTTTGGTGTATTTAACTTTGCACCCGTGCGCGTGACTGTGTACAAAGTCACTTGTTCCTTCAGTGCTTTATGCGAAGGTTAATTAAAATTTAATTTTCAGTCTTTTTCCTATACGTGCGCTTATGTTTTTTGGCTAAATTTTATCTTATTAGCATACATCTGTATTTGTCCTTTGATATTTAACTTGGGTAAAGCAAATTCACCCGACGGTTCACTTGTAGCAATATTGTTTTAAAAAGCACAATGAAAATTGAAAACAAACAATTCGACCCTTTCCGAAACGTCAAAAAAAATGGATGCGGTCAAGAGAAAAGACGTTTCAGGAAAGGGTTTTAGTAATGCCATCGCAAGGGAGTCCAAATGCACAGGTTCCTCAGACCCATTCCCTCATAGCAAAAAGAAGTTATATCCTTCAAGCCCTCGCACACATCAGCCTTCACTCATCTCTTCTTCAGCACATGCTATTTTATTGGTTGCTGCAAATCATCAAGCTCCCATGAAAAATGAAGACATAAAATTCTCTTGGTTTGGCGAGTTTTTGCGTAATTTTTCACTTTTTTTTAGATGACATAAAATATAGAATTTTCTGAGGAGAACGTTATTGAATAGAAGTGAAGCCAGCACCGATACGGCAGGCTGCCATAGTGATCTACCGTCTGTTGGATGTGTTTCCCATACACGTGCGTACGTGTTAAATAAATGGTCAATTGTTGTGATGTTCAATGCTGCGGCAGCATTCAGAATGTTATAGTTACAATCAACATAAGGCTGGTCGTATGTATTCCGGCGGATTCGGGCTCATGCGTACTCGAGAGGCAAGAAGCGGCGGCAACAAGATGAGCAGCTTCATCAGCTAAGCGTCCATTGCAAGAGAACTTGCACTGCATTTATAGCCGACTTCTTCCTCTCCATCTTCTTGGTCTTCTTTTCTTCTTTCTTCATTGCTGCTGCTGCTGGTGATGATGATAAGTCTCTACAAGGATTTCGTATGTTGACGACCCCGAGGACTTAGCCGATCTCGCTTCCGTGACCGACACCCGCCCTTTGCGGACGGGTCCCGGTCGATGAGATTCCGAGGCTCATTTGGTTGTACTCCATGTTTTCAGGGAAGAGATAGTTGGTAGGGTTTCCCACTTCCATTCCAAGTGTTTTTTTCACGTGACACCATCACGTGGACTACCTTTCGTCTACCTCCTACCCTTCGACATATCTGGCGGGAGTAATTTACAATTAATCCCGCCATTGCAGCTCTAGGAGTCATAGGAACGCGCAAGCCTTTCCACCGCGACAAGGTTGTAGCCCAAGGGAAAGGGTAATGCAGCTACAAAACAGTTAATATGCTATGTATTCCAGCTATTCTATACGTAACTTTTCGGGTGCGCT
This sequence comes from Ischnura elegans, assembly GCF_921293095.1. Taxonomy (NCBI): domain Eukaryota; kingdom Metazoa; phylum Arthropoda; class Insecta; order Odonata; family Coenagrionidae; genus Ischnura; species Ischnura elegans. The sequence continues at coordinate 132,467,874 of NC_060250.1, forward strand.
TATGTGTAAGAAAACCCTGGAGTACACGGTCAAAAACGTCCGCCAGAGAGGAGAAATATTTTCGATGCAACCAGAGCACACCTTCTTCCTTCACTCATATGAGCGAGGGGGTGGTAAGAACCCCTGCACCGCCCCAAACACCCCTCCTAACCCCCACCAACCCTCGCCCCTCACTTTTTTTTCTCTCGAAATGTGGATCCGGCGACAAAGTCCCCTCGCCCCCGCCCCTAGCACCTATGTTACGGAAAAATTGCGCCCATCCAAATTGAACCCTTTCCAAAGGACGGCGCAAAGGGTCTCGCGATGGCCGCGGCGGCACCCGCGCCGCTTTGAGCCGAATGACGGACACGTCCGCAACGCACACCGAATGTTTGTTTGTGCAGTCTGAGCGTTCCTCTCGCGGCTTTTAGATTATTTCCTGCGCGATATTTTAGTGCGCCTCACAAATGAAAAAGGGGACGAATGAAAAATAACAAGTTTCAAATCGCGAGCTTTATGCCCCGAGTACCTATCTTTCCCGCACTAAAATAATCGGCGGATTTCTTAATATCATTTCTAAAGAATTTGCGTTTGAGCGGCACCGAAATAATATCAATAAATCTCTACGATCGAGAATGCGTTGGGAATACTGAATTCCAAAGACAGATTTATTTTTAAAAAATCGTTAGAGATTATCATCTCGTCAGTATATAAACGTATTTTACGGCCCTTTATACTTACCTGTGGAACACCAGAAGTAATGTTCACCGAGTCACAGTTTATTTACTTAAAAACTAACATAATCTTCCGTAAGATCATTTAGACAGTCCATTCAATCCACTAATCTTTTTAAACCTACAGGAATGCTATTGGTAAAAATCATTTTTGTGAGGCACTATGCCAAATAGTTTCTTCAAATAGACAAATGAGGCTTCAACTTGTTCTTTACATTCACTTGATTTGAGAATGCCGCGTACAAAAAGAGGAATGTGTACTTCGGATGGACTACCCTTCCAGAAGTCGCGATGACTACCATCCCGGAAGTTCTCACTATTCACGAAAGTGTACTGTATTTCTCTTTCGTTAGAAGTAGATTAGAATATGGTTTAATGGTTTGGGCGCCATGTTCCAAAAAATATATTGATGAGATTGAAAAAATTCAAAAGAAATTCATTAGGTACTTGTATTATATTTGTTTCAATGTCTACCCCGCTCAATAGAATTAAGCCCCGTATAAAAGCTTGTTGCAACTGTTTAACTATCAAAGTTTAGAAAAGAGAAGGCATGTTAAAGATCTCATGTATTTATTTGGTATTATAAACATTGGTGAATGCCAGTTTTGTTTGGCGAGTTTAAATTATTATGCTTCAAATGTTAATTTGAGGCCCAAATCTTTGTTTTACATAAATTATGCGAAACAAAATTATGCAAAAAATTCACCATTACGTAGAATGTGTAAGACATATAATAAATATTGTAATGAACTTAATTTGTTTCAACAAAGAAATGAGTATTGTAAGGCTCTAATATTGTTAATGAACTATGACGACTAAATTTGATGTGTTATATTCTGAAAAACTGAGATTGTATTTTTGTATTACTATGTATATATATATAATTCTATCAATTGTGTTTTTCCTGAAATTATGTTGATGGGAAAACAATAAAAACCAATAATTTAAAAAAATAAAAATAAAAAATCATAGAAAATAATACCGCTGAAGAATAGATAAAAGTAGGATGATGCGAGTGTTATAGCGTAGAGTAAGTATATAGAGTGACTATAACCATAGAGTAAATATAATTACTCTATGGTTATAGTCACTCAACTCGCAAAACGCCGCGCCTTCTCATTTCTCGGCGATTGGGGCGCCGCCGTACAATGGTTTCGATCGCTGTAAACTGCGACACAGAAAACAATCAAAATGAAAGTACGTTACGAGGACGCTGATCACGAATTTGACCACGAAACTTAAAAATCGATGTTATCGCGAATACTAATAATTTGACTCCGGGAATGGATATCCTCGACCTTTTGCCACTTGAAAAGTCTCGCCAGTTTGGAAGATATGAAACAATAGGTAAATTCTTGTTGTGCATTAAAATAAGATTGATGGACATCAAGCTTAATATTCATTATTTTCTGAAAAAATATATCAAATAGAAAATGCCTGCCTCAAGTTATTTTCAACGGCAACTTAGGGAGTGTTTACACTGTTTAACATGTTATATAAAACATGACATTTGTAACTTGTTTCATTTAACATGTTACACAGTGTGAATGCACCTTTAAGTAAGAGTACGACTGGAGGCCGCCTGGAGTTTTCGAACATAACTTTCCCATCTTCACAGACCCTTCTGCACAGTGTCAATCTGCTTTTTAAGGTGAAATTTGGCAAATGAGACGTAATAGACGCTTCTGAAGAAAGATGTAGTTAAAACAGTAAGCTACTTTTTATAACTGCTCACATTTAACTTTCAATAGGAAGCATTTCCACGTTATCGTGTAAAGGTAATTAACAAAATGTGTCAATTACGCGCTGACTTAAATAAAAAACTCACAATTTTCTTCTATTCGATTTTGCAAAAATCAAACAAAAAGAAGAATAATAAGACCTGAAAAGTTTTTTTTCTCGTTTTTACATCAATGCTCGTCTCCAATCGCGAAATCGGCCTCTTAGAAACTGGAATTATCATCTCATGTTCCTCTTACTATCAATATGAGCCGAAGTAAGGATTTTCCTAAAACCCTTTTTATTAGGGATCCCACAGTGCGCCATATCCCAAAATATAGAGATATCAGTGTCACTTGTGATTTAGGTGATGGGATGATACCACACAACGCCATCACACAATGTTGGCTTTAACAGCCCGAGCAATGAGATTTTAGATTATTTTCTTACGTGATTATTCAATGCGTCATAAAAATGCGCAGAGTTGGTAGAAGAGGAAAAAAGTTACAACTCGCGAGCATTATGTCTGAAGATTTTTTTCCCACCGAAATAATCGGTAGTTTCCTGAACATTATTGGGAAAGAATTTGGATTAGAGGAGCAAAAAATAATATCAGCAACACTCGCCGCTTTAGCGAAATGCTAGGAATAATAAATCGGAGCACAAACAAACGAGAATACGGCAAATATTGTCTCCATAAACTCCTTTTATTATTTGAGCTCAGAGTTGCGAATCGTTGGAGAATATTTTCCTCATAGCAATCGAAAGAAAATTTAGCATCTTTCAAAATAAAAAAGTATATTTGCTATCCGAGTAAATCAACGTAGCTCAAGATTTATAAAAATTACACAGCTATAGAAATTTACATCGAAGACGCATAAAATACCTTATACATATATACATTGTAAGTTGAGCATGTTTAGTAATTAATACACTCCTAACGTCCACCCATTTACATGATATGCACTCTATCAGGTGCTCTCTAAGGATGGGGCTGTGACACGCACATTGAGATAGCTGTCGAAGTAGCATGGAACATGCAAATGAACACTTTCAATTCAGATACAAACTTGCCTGATGTTTCTTAAAGTTATTTCAATACAGAAGTGTCTCACAGCCAAATACAGAGCAACCAGCACGCCAACGGATATTTTAGAAGCAACATTGACTAGCTCCCTGGTTTTGGTGATCAGCTTTCCTGCAAAAACAATTTCTCCAAACTAATGACATATTAACATAATGGTGGGCAACGTGTTTGTGGATTATCAAATTATGCGCATGAATCCGCTTTAACAACAGAAAAGTGTTTTTATTCCTCGTCGTAAGTATTTCTTATTCTGATCATTTTGGCCATTTCCTTCATCTTATCCCTTTTTCGCACTACCCAGTATGCAAAAGAAAGTTCTCATCATCTTTTGTCGATTGCACGATATGCGTTTTTGCAATTTGATTGAAGGCTTTTTTTTTTTGAGGAAATGAGTATTCTTGAAAAATATGGGGTGATGCGATGATGATGAACGCTGAGGAAGAAAACTGAGGTAATGCCAAACACGCCCCAAAATTCAGTCATCAATCGAAAAGGGAAATGAGTCCAATGGACGAGAGCACACATAACCACAGGAGAAAGTTCTCAGCGGATTCTCGTGCCACAGTTATTTTATTGCCAACTCCTCCGAAACGGCTGGACCGATTCCTTTGAAATTCTGTGTGTTTATTCAGTAGGTCTGAGAATAGGACGTAAACTAAGTTTCCTGGATATCAGACAATAACTTATGCCACTTAATTTTTATCAGAGCGCGACAGTATTAAAAGTCAGGACGGTACTCTTATTAATGAATATCTCTACCCAACTTTTTCCCCTATTCTGGCGTCCGTTTTAAAATTCATCAAGTAACTAGGTAACAATAATAAGATAAACAAATCATCATTTGTGCCTGAAGATGATGATAATTCATTGAAACCCGGGTCGCACTCGGATAAAAAATAAGTTGTATAAGTAATTGTCTGATATTCAGGAAACTTATAATGGAATGCCACAAAGTAAAGCAAGAGTTAGTGAATTTTAGGACGTAAACTATTCTTCATTAATCTGAGGGGCCCATGAGGCTCTGAAGTGGGCCCTGAATCATTTCCATAAGAAATACATGTGAAGTTCGTTATTAATGCCTGCAGAGCTTTTTTCTTTTGCATATTTTAACTAGTGATAGTAATCAATTATAGTTTTAAAAATATACCATTGGAAATAAAAATAAATACAAATTATTATTTTTGCATTCGAATTTTGAAACGCCCGGGCTAAACATTGCCCAGCAAAAGCAAACCCTATCCTCCCTTCCCCCCCTCTCCCCTTATTCCACCCTCACTACTTCACCAAGGAGGGCTACTGGAGGAACTTCCGCTGCCTGCAGCAGTTCACCTTCAGCACTGAGGATAGCGGGTCAACCCGCTGAAACGTCTGAAAAGTTTTTTGTGAGTGTCTTTCTTTAAGTGTTTCTGTGTTTTTCTAAATGTCATTTTTGTCCGTTCTCTTCGATCGGCCACATACTTGTGTTTCTATGTGTATTCATATTGACTTAAAACTATTTATATTTATATTGCGTGCTACGTGCATCTCGCTTTTCTAAACATTGTGTATATATACATTAATATGATATATTAATGCTGCTCTCTAGGAGATATTGTCACGAGGTTTTCAGCGTCAGTCAATCATCGGTTTAGCGTCGCCAAAACTTGTCCTGCAAAGAATGAAATTGTTAAATTCGAATTAACTAATCTTAAAACCAAATAAAAACCTTCACCGATGAAACTATCGGGTTTGGTAAAATCGTGGTCATTACTGGTTACCACTATATACATAAAATAACCTTTAAGTTGACTGTGCTTTTGCAAAGTAACCAGATATGGATGGATGAATATCTATTCTGCTCTAGGTATAAAAATGTTAGATCAAAAGAATACAAGATACATATAACGCTCCGCTCTAACAAAATATTAAACAAATAAATAGCAGTTTGACAAAAATACAACAACAGTCATACAACGAGATAGTACTCGGCTTTGAGGATTATTGAGGATTTTTGTATGTTCCTATCCCTTTCTTTCCTTCTCTATGAATTTATTTGTATGTGTGCGCCCTGGACACTAAATGGGAGTAAAGTCTTTCTTTAAATGACTGAAGCGATGGTGTCGTTTCTGTATTTAACGATAGAGAGTTACAGAATCTAGATGCTATTAGCTGAAAAGATTTAAAATATTTATTGGCACGGGCTTGAGGAATTTGAAGATGAGAATCATGACGGGTGGAAATTGCAGTAACTTTCTTGTGGGGAATGAATAATTCGTATAGGTATGGCGGAATCTGATTTTGGAATAGTGAGAACAGGTAAGATCTCAGTATGTAATTCCTTCGGCAACGAAGAGGTAACCAATTCAGATCAATGTAAAATTTGGACAGATGTTCGTCTCTACGTAAGTCAAAAATAAATCACAGCAGTTAATTGGCCGTTCCAGACACTTTTCAAGTACACAAAGTAAATCACTATAAACTAATATACAACAATCAATAATCGGGAAGATAATAAACGTGACAAGCAGAATTACAGTGGTGTAATAACAACTTCAAAAAAATCAGACGTTACAGTCTTTCCTCCCCCTTTTAAGAAATTTGTCCATAAATGTTTTAATGCTTCAATCACTGGACAAATTTTATTGCGATGCCGTTGGAGTACCCCTTGCCAGATGGTGCTACACCCGAACACTTACCGACTTCCAATCTATTTGATGTCGCCCATCGCCCTGCTTAGCGCATCCGCGTTCTTATGAGCTGACCCCGGCCGATGCACGATCTCAAAATCGTATTGTTGAAGCATCAATGACCATCTCAACAGCCTTGGATTACTTCCTGACGTTCTATCTAGCCATCGTAAAGGATTGTGATCTGACACTACCTTAAGAGGTCTGTGGCCATCTAGATAAACGTGGAGTTTTTTTACCCCCCAAACTATTGCCGCACATTCTTTTTCGATGGTGCTAAACTTACGTTCGGTTTCATTGAACTTCTTACTCAAGTATACAATTGGGTGTTCATGTCCTTGATTATCTGCTTGACTAAGAACTACGCCAATTCCCAAATCCGAAGCATCCGTTTGCAACACAAACTCTTTGGAAAAATCTGGTGCACTAAGCACCGGTTCCGCCACCAGCATCTTCTTCAACTTATTGAATGCATAATTGCATTCCTCAGTCCATTCTATCTTGCCTTTCTTGGATTTTCCTTTTAATGCATCTGTTAAAGGTGCTGCTATACGAGAAAAATCAGGAACGTATCTTCGATAATATCCTGCCAATCCCAAGAAACTTCTTACCTCTGTTTTGGACTTCGGTGTCGGGTACTGTCTCACAGCCTGAATCTTCGTGCCTATCGGAGACAGTTTACCTTGTCCTACCATGTGACCAAGATACTTCACTGAATGCTGAGCGAGTCTACATTTTCCTGGTTTTATTGTTAAATTTGCAGCTTTGATTCTAGTCATTACTGCTTCAAGATGTTTCAAATGTTCATCCCAAGTTTCTGAAAATACAGCTACATCATCAATATATGGCACAGCAAATTTCTCTAATCCTCTAAGTACTTCAGTCATTAAACGGCAAAAGTCATGTGGAGCATTTTTCAATCCAAAGGTCATTCGTAATGGTCTAAAAGTTCCAAAACTGGTTATAAATTCAGCGTAAATACTTGCTCGCTCAGTCATGGGAATCTGCCAGTAACCCTTAGTTAAATCAAACAAGGTTATGTACTTAGCTCGAGCTACTCGCTCCACGCATTCCTCTACGTTAGGTACCGGAAAATACTGTGTTTTAATTTTTTTGTTCAATCTTCGATATCCACACATGGTCTTGGGTCTTTCCCCGGCACTTCCACCAAAATCATTAGAGATGTGTATTCGGAAGGGCTCTCTGTGACTATTCCCATATCCACCATCTTTTTCACCTCCTTCTCCAAAATCTCCGTTTGCCGTGGTGACAAACGATATGGCTTGATTTGCACCTTCTCTGAATCGACTAACTCGATGTCATGCTGTATTATATCTGTAATACCGGGTTTATCCGTAAATATTTCTGCATACATCTTCAACAATTCCCTAAGACTACTAATTTGAGAAAAATTTAAACGATCAGGTAATGAACTTGCTTTGATCCATTCTAGATCTTTGGGGTTGTTGTCCTGAACAATCTTCGTTTCACTGTCAGGGGCTTGTGATAAAAAATTTACTATCACCTCCATCGTTTCTCTTTTATGGTATTTTTTTATCATATTCACGTGGAATACTTGAGATTTTGCCCGTCGCCCAGGCAAACTGACCACGTAGTTTGTGTCGGAGAGCTTCTTCTCAATAACACCAGGAGTGTTATTGAGAAGAAGCCACTCACTACCTTTTTGAGTGTTCGGTGCATTCTTTCAACCGGATTAGACTCAGGATGTTGAATAGATGAATATACAATACTAATACCAACCTTGTTAAAGAAACTTGTAGTCAGCTCACTAGTAAAAGACGTTCCACGGTCCGACTGAACTTCATGTGGGAAGCCTATTCGACAAAATAAGTCAATTAATACCTCCACAATCGTTGGTGAAGAAATATCCTCAATCGCTATTGCTTCGGGAAATCTCGAAGACACGCATATCGCCGACAAAATATACCTCTTTCCTGAACTAGTTTCTGGTAGTGGTCCACAAGTATCGATGTTAATTCGATAGAAAACTTCTGACATAGATGGAACAATGGTTAAGGGAGCTTTCTTTCTGTCACCTCCCTTCCCAGCCTTTTGACATGCATCGCACGTTCGTATGTAATTTTCCAGGTCAACATACCACTTTGGCCAATAAAAATAACACGCTAGTTGACTTTTTGATTTTGTAACACCTAAATGGGCTAGCGTTGTCTCATGGCATAGTTGTAAAATCTGAAATCTATACTGCGTTGGTATTACAACTAAATTCTTCATTTCGTTTAACTTATCCTTTCTTCTCAGAACAAGCACTTTGTTTCTAAGAAAAAATCCTTCTTCATTCTTGCTCTCTGCCCCTACGGGTTTTAATTCCCGAAAACATTCCTGTAGCGATGAGTCATTTTTCTGTGCTTCAATTAATTCATCTTGTCTTATTGATATCACGCTATTCGCCTCTTTCGGCGTTCTGCCGACTTCAAACCGGCATCCTCCTTCTTGATTTGAGTCTCTATCGCCTATTTCCTCTGAAGATTCCTTATTTTTCCCTTCTTCCATATGTTTTATTCGTTCCGCTTCTAATTCACCTCTTCTCTTTGCCGCTCGAGTCTGCACCGAATTAATCCAATGTTTTTCTTGTTGCTCTAATTGACATTTTTCAATTAGTTCTGCGGTGGTATTTCCCAAAATATATACACCGCGATCCAAATCATTCTGTACTACCACAGCCTTCCCAAATACTCGACCGAACTCTCCAATTACTTCTACTTCTGCTATAGGAAGAAAACGATCGCGTACTTCTAAAGCTTGCTGTATCCAAACAGTTTCTCCTGTATACATGTGTGGGGCAACATATTTCTGAGCCACTAAATCGATCGTTGCACCTGTATCTCGTAATATCTTCATTGAATACCCATTTACAATTCTCTCTGTCAAGTATTTGCCAAACATATTTTTATTATTTTCATTTTTTAAAGAACCAACGAATTCTTTTTCTTCGTTATCCTTCGTTTTTTTCTTTGGGCAATTTGCGAGAAAATGTTGAGTGGAACCACACCCGTAGCAATTGGGTTGAAACCTCTTTTCGAAATTAAGCCCCGAAGACGATGATTTAGGCATATTTTCCATAGCCAAGTCACGCCTTTCTTCATCAGAATTTACAGAAACAGTCTTCGGCTTTGTAAACTGGATCCTTTTATTTTGTTGATCCTTAATGTAATGATCCGTGGTTTTCCGTCCCATGCTTTCTCTAATAGCATCAAAACTATCCAACTTCTCAGCCAATACATTCGGATCCTTAAAATTTGGCCATTCGTCTATCAGGAGATCTCGCACCTCTATGGGTACTTTTCTTTTCATCTGATCAGTCACCATCAGTCCTTTTAACTCCTCAAAAGAAATTATATCCATCCCGTCAATCCATCCTTGGAAATAATTAGTCATTTTATATACTACATCACTCCACGCCATACCATTTGATTTGGACTGCTTGTAAAATAACTGTCTGAACATTTCTGAGCTCAATTTGTATTTCTTAATCAGTAAATTTTTCACAAATTCATAACTATCAGCTTTTTCCCTAGGTTCTCGAGAAATTATATCATTAATCTCGTTTGATAGTAATCCCGTCAAGCAAAATACTAATTGGTGTTCCGGAATACCGGCCCTATCTGCCTGCCTTTCAAAACGTTCAAGATATAAACTAATGTTTTCCCCGTGAGGATCAAATTTATCCATATGCCGAGTTATATCTATTTTCGGCAGTGTCCTCTGAGCGGTCTCCGTCTCCAATCCATCACACTCGCGATTTGAATTGGCTTGTGAAAATATTAGTTTCTCCATTTCTAACTGAAAACTTCTGTATTTCAGCGTCTTCTCGTTCCAATCTTCTCTCTTCCGCTTCCCGTTCTAATCTTCTCTCTTCTGCCTCTCGTTCCCGTTCCAATCTTCTCTCTTCCACTTCCCGTTCTAATCTTCTCTCTTCTGCCTCTCGTTCCCGTTCCAATCTTTTCTCTTCAGTCAACAACTTCAGTATCTCTTTAACAAATTCCTCATCATAATCTTTACTTTTTAGTATTGCTTGTTTGTACTCTACGACTCTAGCTTCCCTCCCCACGTCAGCTCCTACTTCATATGCGATTTTGCACAAAACATCTTTAGGGACTCTAGCCAAATACGACATTGTTTAAGTTTTTCCGCAAATCTATCACCTAAACAACTCACTAAAATGAGGAAGTCAGAAACAGCACCCAGTATGCTCACACCATCCGGCAAAAAGGGTACTCACCTTTCCCGAAGCAAAAACGCCACACCAGCGAATTAAACTTCCACTTCTTCCGAAAAACACCAAGTCGTCTTTGCTTGCAGCTCCAACTTCTCAATGTGCGTCCTTCCTTGAAGCAAATACCATCTCCAGTCCGCTTCCTCGAAACAGCAACCGTTCCAACGCTCAACCCGGCCGCTGCGTCTTCTCAATTTCACTCAGGCTAATTTTTCCAAACCTGTGTCAAACATCCCATCCTCGTCGCCAGAAAAACGTGAGCTCACACTTACGTCTGTAACGTAAGACGATTAATTTTCATAACCTTTTTTATTTACTTCAATTCTCTCCACAATACTCCACAAAAACCCTCCTTTTTCACATCTCTCTCAACAATCCCCTCTCCCAAACAAACCCTTCACAACCAAAATAACAACTTCAAAAAAATCAGACGTTACAGTGGAGACAGGAAGATTATTCTTTTGCAGTTTCAGTAAATAAAGAGCCTTATTCCCTTTATTACATACATCAAGCACATGCTGATCTCATGATGGATTGCAGACCAAGATATCTTACAGTCTTGGTAATCAGCATAGTGGTGAAAGCGACACTTAAATTTGGGAGGCTTTCGTAAGTAATTGCATTTAAAAGTGTTTTATTACCAAAAAAATATGCTTGTGTTTTGTCGGTGTTAACTGGAGGCAGTTTAATTCAGCCCACTTGTTCAGTCAATACCTAAGTCGTCTGCGTAAAGCATGTATTTACAGTGGTTGATGCTCTTAGATCGAGAGTATACAGAGTGAACTAGATAGGCCCGAGGACGGAGCCTTGAGGGACACCGCATGAGACATGGAGCCAAGAAGATAGCTCACTATCTTGGCCCTTGGCTGCTTTAGTTCTGCCCGTCAAGTAGGAATGGAACCAGTTCAGGGCGGAGCTAGAGTAACTGAGGGATTTCAATTTACGAGAGAGGAGAGAATGGTTCACTCGATCGAAAGTCTTGCTAAAGTCAAATAATACCACAAGTGTGATCAGTTTGTTGTCGGTGGCAAGGCGAATGTCGTGCGTGACTTCGAGCCAGGCAGTCAGGGTACTAAAACATTTACGGAAACCCGACTGACAAGGATAAAGTTGATCGTGTAATTTGAGATATTCAATAACATGAGTATAAACAATTCTCTCCAGTGTTTTCGATAAGCCACAGAGAATTGAGACACGTCGACGTTTTCGGGTTTACTGACCTTGCGTAGAGGTGTAATAAGGCCCTATTTCCACACAGCTATAAACTGAGGAATATATAGGGAATGGTTGAAAATTTCGAGAGTTTATGGCACTAGAACAAGTGTGGCCTTGTGAACGAACATCATTGAAATTTGGTCGTACCCTGGGGAGTTTGATTTGGTAAGCTTCAGGTGCTTCAAGGCATATTCAGCGGTGATGTATTGGAAAAAGAAATTTTTAGAATCGAATGGGACAAAAAATTGACAGAATTTAAGGCAGATATTGGCTTGGTGCTTTCACTGGTGGGCAAGGAATTGAAAAATTGGTTTGTTTGATCCATAGAAATGAATACGGTTAGGCAGTTTATTTGAACGCTTTCGTACCAGCCCTAGATTCCTTATTTTACGACAGGCTGTCTGTTGATTTCTAACTAGAGAAAATTTGGAACTTAAATACAAGCGTTTAGCTTCAGAAATGCGAGCTTTAAGCAAGTTCCGTGAAACCTTGTAAAATTGAAAGTCAGAAAGCGCTTTTGAACGATAATATGTGATGCGGAGGCGATTTCTTTCTTGAATTTGTCGACGGATTTCTTCATTGCACCAAGGAGCATGAGTACTTTTAGGATAGCACGATATCAGAGGAGCATTGAGATTCATATACTTTAACATATTAGAGTTTACTTAAGATAAATATAGTGTGAATTCAGAAAATCGTACCAGTCTAAGGTCGCCAATTTATTCTGAAAGTTGACTTCATCGAAGTTTTTAGCCTGCGAAATTTGAAAGACTCAGGTGGAGTAGAGTGATATTTATAGCGATAAGTTATTTGTATGAGATCATGGGCTAACAAGAAAGGAACAGGCATTTGGGAATAGGCTACCGCCTTCTCGGGGTCATCGACAATACATAAATCAAGTGAAGTGTGGCTTGACAAAGAATGATGTGTTTCATTGTATGGGATAATATGCGGATTATTACTGAAGGTAAAATTATGAATGCAGACGCTATCATGTTTATCTTCAGGTAAATCAGAATTGAAATCACTTACTACGACCAAATTTTTGAAAGTGGGGAAGAAGCGGAGAAAGTCGTTCTCAAATACAGACATAAATCCAATTTTTGGGGGGCGATAGATCACATTTAGCATTAGTTTTTGCCGATCTAATCCAGAGATTTCGACAATTAGGTTCATGTTGAAAACAATCAACTGCGGGAGAGGAGCCCAGAACTGAGGCATGAAAAATGTGACGAATAAATATACCTACGCCTACCCCTATTTTACCAATGCGATCATTCCTCAAAAGGTGGTAATTTGGAAGAGACACAAAATCAGGGGTTTTCGGATTGAGCCATGTTTCAGTGAGATATATAATATCGTGAGAAGCATATGAAAAATGGATACGAAATTTATCAGTATGTCCAAATAAAGATTGACAGTTAACACAGAAAATTTTAATACAATTAGAAATATTTACTTCGTGCCCGCGGAGGTTACCACTGGGACGGCGAATTAATTCTCATTTCAGCTGGTCAATATCGTTTTAGACACTCAGATCCACATTCTCTCCGATCATAATTTTGTCCATTTCGCATCCACAAGTACTGGAGTTCACCGCATTTTTTAGATCACGTTCCAATGAGTACATCTTACGGTTAAGAGATGAGAGGGATTCATTAATACATATGGGAGACGCAATAGAATGATTGCAGCCTAAATCAGGGGTATCCAATTTACTCGGCCACGAGGGCCTCATTCCGAGTTCCGAATCGCCCCACGGGCCGGATAGCAAATTTGCCGATGACTGAAGTATTCGATACCAACGTCTACTGAAGTAACCGGTGGCGTATGCCTTATTTACGAACAGTTGAAGGCGACTTTGACGTGCAGTAAAGCGCTGCAATGTTCCTAGCGCCGTCTCACAGACTTAAACGAGCGAGAGTCGTGCGATACTTGAATAGAGTGCGCGGGCCGGATGAAAGCCCTCCGCGGGCCGGATCCGGTCGGCGAGCCGTATTTTGGAGACCCCTGGCCTAAATCATGAGAGAGAGAGAAATTTCTTTTAACTTTACGAGCGGCCACCATGCTTGAGGCAAGTGACTGCCGAAGAAATCGTACTATCACTGGAGAAGAATAGGTAGACACACTGCCACCATGAGATTTAAGGCGATAAGAGTAATCGATATCAGATGCACTAATGTCTACTCCAATCCATTTCTGGATTTAGCGCGCCTGATACGGGAAAACTTATTTTCCAAACTTTACGCGACGATCAAAAAAGTTACAATTCGAAGGTCAGTGATATTTGGCGTCCAAATTGTTTCGACACGACGAACATTCAGGAATAGCGTAAGCGGCTGAGAGTGGAAGGGGGCGGTCAGTCGCAGGACCCCGATCCGGTTTTAAACAATTGAATCACGCCAGCCGCCAAATCATACGAGAGACGGCCATGATTCACCTGAAAAGGCGATTCCTCCAACAGGGAAGAAAAATACAAGGGAATATTCGATTCGATTGTACATTCGAATTCATAAGTATATGCAACTAATGTAGCGGCGCCACTTTCGCCCCAGTTCGGAAATGGAGTTTGTGTATTTTCTGTACTCTCGGAAAGAGAGAAATTTGAACAGCTTTCCCAACTTCCGCAGTAATTTTATTAGGTTATCGCTTAAGGGAAATTTATGCGGGATATGTGAAATGTTAAATACTAAAAGAATAATGAGGCTCATGCTGGATGATAAATCCACCACCAGAACTGCAATTTAATTTCTCACTTAAATTGGCTGATCCACCGAAGTATATATTTTTACCATTAACGCTAACGTCTTTTCATAATACATAACAAAACATATCCTGTACAAAAAATCTGCCGCAATATCGATGCAAATAATACCACTGCGTGCTACGATTCAGTTGGATTTAGTGACTCAAGAAAGCTTTCTTTACTGTTTCGTGCCCATAGAACGGCTCAAGAAAATTCGTGATGATGCTCCATTAGAATTTGCGAACGATTTTGTGAAACCCAAATGAGTATGAGAGCAGGTTCGAACCTGCCAAAGTGGATCATTTTTTCAACGTCACAAAATATCAAAAAATATTTTTCCTATCCACTTCAATGCATGTTAATAACTTCATCGTTAAAAAATATGTAAGGCGAAAATTTATTTTACTTTCCGCGGAAATCGTTATAAATTTGTCTCTCCATCTCATTCCACCAAGATTCTGGAAAAATTTTCAGGCAGGTATCCTTCTACATCAAGCCCTCGGTCGTATCACTCGAATTGACTTCTTCTGCCACTATTGCGACTGTCTTTAACTCTGCCTGTCGCTGCAAACGAAAGAAATCGCACTCTTTTCTCATTTTTCTTTGCCTTATTATTGTGCAGCTAATCGTTTTTTCTCTCAAGCTAATGGACTTTGTGTTTATATTATCATAATTAAAGATAGTGCGGAAAAATCCCATCTATAAGCCTAGCCGAACGCATGCAGCAGCTAGTTATTACAAGAAAAGGTTTCTCTCAATCCTAGTTTTGAATGATATTCGTCAAACCCAATATCATTCTAGTTGTACGTTCCCATCGTCTCAGCCTTCACCGACAACCTTCCTCCTCTATATCACGGCTGCCCACAAACTTTCAATGACTCTGACTAACATATGCAAAGGCCTTTTTCATGGTTTCCCGCAAACACCCGCGTGCCGTAAAAAATAGTGAAGTCGCTAATACAGACGAATACAACTGCTAGACGCAGTCCTAGCAATAAAAAAACCCTCTTTATCCATAAATGTGATGCATTTGCTGCAGGGTACACAAAAACCGTCAAAAAACCTCTCAAGTGCTAACTTCGTCTTGATTGGACTAATGGTCTTGCGAGTGTACGTTCCTATTCGCTAGAACGCCCCGAAGACGTACTCCACTAACAAAATCATGGGCATATTATAGCGGTGAACTCGAATTTGAATTGGGCCTTTGTCTCCATGCTCTCAATTCGCTTATCCTGCATCCTCTCCCGCAACTTTTATATTCGACGCAAAATTCTCTTCGGGCGCCGGAAGTCCCTCCCCCCCACCCCACCCCCCGCAAAAAAAGAGGAACGAAGCATATTTCATGGCGCTGACGTCGGCTGCGCGCGATTTGAGAAGGTTCATGTTCTCGCGATGGGGTTTTTGAAAAATAACGGAAATCAGGGGGAGACATTGATTTTTTCGCGGTCGGACATGGAATGGTAAAGTGAGAGAAATGTCCGTGGAGAAGAGGAGCATAATTTTAGGGGGGTCGTGCACCCTTCTGACCGTCCCTCGCACTCGGCCGTGTACAGTCATTTGTTTGGATATTGCTTACGAGATATAACTCATGCGATTTATCTGTTGGCGGGGGCGGAATGTCGTGCTTTCATACTCCCTTTGGGTTCGTCTATACAATGCGGTCGTATCTCAGGGCGACAGTGTCTCCCTCGCTCAGTGCGCCATGAAACAACTTCGTCTTTTTCCACACGGAAGCCAAATTAGGCATGCAAGATGTTCTATAAAGATAATTTAAAATTATACATCTACATAGCCCTTAGACGCCGGGTAAACCCTATATACCACAATGAAATACGTCCAACTGCCATTGTTTGTGCGTTGGACTAATCGGAATAAGATTTCATGCACAAATTGTGGAACATGAAATTCCATTGACCACTACACATATTAAGGTTATCCTTAGATATAACTAAATTGATGATGATCGTGTTACAAAATATAATCTTAAACTTTAACCACCAGAGGACAAGTTCAGATTCAGAGTTTTTGGAAAATTATGAAATAATAAAAGGGCATATCACGAGTTGCACGAGGAGAAGATGGCCAATGAAGTTGTTTCCTGTTGGAGTCATCCATATACCGAATGATGCTTTCAAGACGCCTTTTGTACTCCACTAACTATAATACCATCAGGCAGGTATAAGATATTACATGTTATACATTTGTAGCATATCACCTCAAATATCTTTCATTTCCGCACTTTGGTTCCGGGGATATCGAGCCAAGAGTGAGCGCGCGACACTTCAGGCAGGCATTTTGGGTGGCACGCGGGTCGCAAAATAGGGTGGGACGAAAGAAATTATTTTTTTTATTTTGAAGTTACAATAGCGTGGAAAAGTTGCGCATTGTATAGACAAAGCAAGATATAAAAAACATCAAAATTGGTTGACATCTTTCGGTCGCGCATGGACTCTAAAGTTTGACAAAATATGAAAAAAAAAACTTCATTTTTCCGATTATTTTTTTGATTTTTTTAATTACATGTTTTCGCAATGCAATATATTTTAACGTGTTCAAATAGAGCCTTTAAACATTGCGTTTTAATCTGGTGTAGGTCAGTTGATTTCATTTGAGATAGGCCAGAAGAACAGAAAAGTCTACTATTTGCCAAAAAAATTGAAAATTTCACATTTTTAAGAGTTCTTTTTTTACGTCTTTAATATACTTTTTTAACGGGGTGGGTACTACTGATTTTTATTTTTGAACATAAAAACGTTCGGCCGTATTCATAGTTTCCTTAGTAAGCTACTAACGCCTAAGTAGCGTTCTAAGTAGTAGCATACTAGCAAAATGGTATTCATAGATCGTTAGTAAGGGCTACTAAGCCTAGTATGCTACTATCTTAGTAGCCGGTTCTTAGTCACCCTCCGGCCTTGTTTAAGGGAGCTACTAAATATGGCGGACCGCTGTGGATGATCAAACTCCGGTTTTATTTGTATACTGTTATAGAGAATACGAGAATCCATTCTTCAAGTAAGGCAGGCAACGTATGTAGTGTAATTGTTGACAGGAATTGAAAGTTTTTTTGTAGCTGCGAGGAAGCTACGACTTGCAATGAACTTGTGCCTCTAATGTAAGTGAACACAATTTGTACATTCAATGCACCTCTAAGTGAACTGATTGCATATAGACGATGAAGTAAAGAGTGAAGCGACAAGTGAAGTGAATTGTGAGTGTATCAGCTTCGACAAAATAATTTATTTCTTCCATAGTGGTTTAGGTAATCATTTCGATCAAAGGTATCTACTAGCTTTTGCGAAGGGGGTATGTTTCATATTTGAAGCAGTTGTTCTTTAGGGATACAGAAAACGATAATAAATTTTCATTCGTCTGTACGCTTATAAGTTGTGTTTGGTTTTATTACTTATTCTAGTCACTTCATCGTGATCTTTCGCCAGTGTTTACATTTCGCGTATTTCGTTGCGCTGTTGTTTTTGTTTTCGTTCGGTACGAGTGATAGCGGAGAGTAAGATTGGAAGTTTGTTGATGTTACAATTTCTGGTTTAATAATTTGTTTCAGCCTATTTATTTCATTGTCTATGTAATGATAATGTGTAATTACATCAACTGATTCTAAATCATTAGTGATGAGTGGGAAGTGAGATGTAAAGAATTCTTTCGAACGTCAACGAGTGCAAATTCTTTTGGTGTGTGTGCAGAGTGATTGGAAAACTGATTATCATGCTTGACTAGAGTTACGTTATTGTGTTTTAAATTAAGTGTGAGTCAAGCTTTTCATTGAACCAGTTGATTCGGAATGTACGGATTATAAGTGTCATACAGACGTAGCTCGTGAAATGTGAAGTGAAATGTTGTGTGCGTTGTAGTGCTATTTGCGATATGATCAGCAATAAATAAGTTAAACAAGTTACGTTAATTATGCTTTGTTTTTCACATTAACCACCTCTAGTAAACTATATGCTGTATATTTGCGCACGCTGTCAATATTTGAAATATTTAAATGTCGCGAAGCAGATTGTTGTTTCCTTGACTGACATTTTAGGAGTTGCAAACATATGTTACCTACTAATTGTTCGCACGTAGGTGTTTGTAACGCAATAAATTTGTATCATTCACACATTTATCTTAACGTTATTTTCTTAACGATTCATTTCTACATTGCAAAATTTTTCGTTTCTACTCCGACATTGAGGTATATATCTGCTTTCCGAATACAAATGTGTATAATACTGACGTTGCTAGTTATGTTTTTCCATACTAATCGCGCATACACTAATGGATACAAATATCGGAAGTGCAAAAAGTATGCAATGTATATGATCAATGAATACACGGCCGTTTGTACAACAATAATTGCATCTCATACATACAAATGCTTCGGTATTACTCATAAATCTACCCTTTCCCAATGGTATTGCATATTTTTTGTGCACAGCAATCAAAAAATATGTCTGCGGTGCGATATCACATCGAATTTTCCATTATGAAGTAAAAATTTCAATGCATTTTGCTGAATCAATTTCTTTTGTTTGATAGTTTTACGAATTTTCCGCGCCGCGGAGGAGTCAGATGCTGTGTTGTCAAGCGTAGCCTAGCGGGTTGAACCCATATCGCTACCGAGTATCGGCTGCCGAGCTGGCTAGTAGCATACTAAGTTAGTAGCTCCCTTAATAGAATCCATGAATACCATATCTTAGTAGGCGACTAAAAGGTCTTAGTAGCCGACTAAGTTAGTCGCCCTACTAGCGTGTTTTAGCGGAAATCTATGAATACGGCCGATTGTGTTTTATTATGGTGTGAATAAATAAACAACTTATGGTCGCGCAATTACCCTAATGCTCTAGAGAAACAGAACCTGAAAAAAGACTGACCTATGGATTGATGGGTGATAACAGTAACAACGTGCATTGTACTTTTTCACTTGATCTATATTTGAAAAGCTAAAATATTAAAGTTAGGTCCAGTAGCAACATAGGTTTAATAAGAAAATTAAGTTACATTCAATAAATGTTAAGGCTAAATTGTTAAGTAAATTAGACGCACTTCCACGGTTAGGTCTTTATTTAGATTGAATAATGGACGACTTATTCTACATCATCTCCATTAAAACCCCGCAAGCCGCCCTAAAGGCGTTTGGCAGGGGGTGTTAGGACACCAGCCGTTTATGGCTTTAAAAAAATGAAGTGCTGTAACGAAGTTGGCACTAGGGTTTATTAAAGTCCTTTATGGTTCGGTGGAAAAACGAATTCCCATATCTATCCGTTCGGCAAATATCTCTCTTAATTTATCGCTTCTATCGGACTTGGAAATATAGTGTGGCTCTAATATTATGTTCTCTGCGTCGGTCTTAAAGATATCCATTCTCAATTGTTCAGGCAATCTAAGCCTAGCGCGCAGCCTCCGAGTCTCCAGCGGCTCCCCGCCTAATTCGCTTAACATCTGGGTACCACTGTCTGTACCTACGCCCGTAGCAGTTTTTGACGAACCGCGCAGCCTTCCTTTTTATTTTATTCAATTCGCGGATTAAGTCTTTCTGCACCGGATCCCATACACTCGTTGCATATTCAAGGTGCGGTCGGACGAGATCGAAATAGCACCTTTCTTTTACTTTCTCATCTGAAAATCTTCCCACAATACGCTTGACAATATTGGTGACAGACAAGATTTCTTCTCTGACTGAGCGTGGTATTTCTCTCGAAAATCAAATAGTCATCGGATATGAAGGTACTGCAGTCAATAAACTGCTCTGGTTGGTCGTGTTGGACTTTATTTAAGACAACCTCTATCATGGGCAATTTATCTCTTCCATTTCAACGAGCTGCCATGCTGCCAATGTTTGAGCACCTGGATGGCATGACAACGGGGCCTAGTGCTTCCAAAGGGCCAATCGGTGAAAAGATAGTTTGTTGCCAAAAACTAACGGTGGTTAAATGCCAGATAATAGATTGTCAGATCTCAATGAAAGACAGAAACCTGCTTAGCAAAGATCAGCAATAATTACTTGATATTTAAAGACAATAAAATCAGGAACCTGTAAAATACATTTGGCTGCAAGGGTTTGTGGGCACTTATCACATTAGATGTGGTTGATAAAAGCAAAAAGAACTCTCAGATTGTACGTCAGTGAAGAATAATGCTCTCTCCTGAAATCAAGAACTTCGTTTATTTTGAAATCATGCATGTAGTTTGCTATCAAAAGAAGCAAACATTTGAAAAGCGGCCCGAAACTTTATAACAAGCAATACAATCTACCAGGTATTTAAAAAACCTTTGCTTGATGTTGTCGACCCTCTGATCAACTGGAATGGTTTTTTCGCCCACTCAGAACACATACTGTTAGCCATAACTCCAGATCACAAGAAACACATAAAAGAGCTCAGACATTGAAGAATTCTGAAGGAAAGGCAGATGGATGGAAGAAGGAAAAAACTAGGAACATTCACGCCACCAAAAATGCACTTCAATACATGCACAAGAATACTCAGAAATTATCATCTGGATGGACTGTGAATTATCTTCTCTCACATTGATGGTAGACATCAGTGATGACGAGATCAAATCGAACATCGACAGAGAATAAATCCCTGAATGTAATACATCCCTGTGGAAATTTGTGGACTATACCGGACAAGGTGGTATGGACTGCTAAGCATATTATGTGACGAGCAGTCCACACTGGAACATTTTTCGCACAATTGTGCATTGCGGGTGACTCCCGTAAAAGTTATCACCGTGGCTAGTCCCGGTATACTTAAAATTCCCCTGACTGTAACATTACTTTCATGCAGTTCCCAGTTCACATGCAGACTGTTGAACGCTGGGTATAACTCATCACAAAAGCCTCAGAAGAAGTTTATGCAGCTGAATATTTATAAGACAAATTTATACGACAAACGCCGATGCCCAAATCATTTGTGCCTAACTCCTCCAGAAAATCCGTCTTCAGAGTACCTTCCACTTCAAAATAGAGAACAGGACATGTTCAACTAACATGGACTTTTAAAAGAACTCTGTTATCCTTTTTATAAAAGTTATTTTATAGTTTAAACTATACTGTTACCTCAACTAACTTAAATATTTGCGAGGTAGCATGTAGTGTAGATGTAGAGTTCATTCCCGACAAAACTACAGGAGTGTGAACATCAACGCAATCAGGGTAGGGGAGTTTTGTAACTCTCCCAGTGGTAGCTCGCATTTTCTTCCGACATACGAGAGTTTCATCCAGGATTTAACCTGGAACCCTTAACACTCAACCCATTAACAATGTAAATAACACATTTATATATTGGTTTAAAGTGTACCGGGACTAGCCGCGGTGATAACTTTTACGGGAGTCACCCGCAATGCACAATCGTGCGAAAGATCCACAGAGAAAAATCATTCGCCTTGACCTTGATCTTTCGCCCGACTGTGCATTGCGGGTGACTCCCGTAAAAGTTATTTTGCCACAAACGTTTAACATTGGATAACAATACTGATGATGTTTTGGTCTAAAACTTTTAAACTAAGCAACAGAAACTTCAACTTAAGCGCTCCGATTGGCCGTGAGTACATCCTGTTGCCGTATGCCCCGGATGTATCACGATCTCCGGCAGGCTAATTATTCCAAGTCATGAGTTGTCCAGACCATCCGGGCTAGTCTAGGGTGGGCCGAAAAATAACTTGCTATGAGGATCAAATGTGCGGGAAAGCTGCCAATATACATCAGAAGCTCAGATCCGAAATTTCTCAAAATCGCATTTTATTAATCACCGCCGCCCGGAACCCAAAGTTAAAGATTTTGCAAACATTCGGGTTGAATTTAGATAGAGGCACCATAGGAGAATAAATCACTGCTGTTATGTCTATTTGTATAAACAGTGATAAATAAATTATTCAAGGTTATATTGACGAAGTTTAAAGTTTATCTAAAGAATTTTATGGTTTCACGATGAGTGAGAATGATCAACAATTATTGAGCGTATGCAACCCGCGTGCCACCCAAAATGTCTGCCTGGGGTGGCACGCGCTCACTCTTGGGGCCTTTTCTCTGGAACCAGAGGGCAGAAATGAAAGATAAATAGAGATGATACGCTACAATGTCTAGCAAGTCGTTGTGAAAAACAGAGAAGTGATATATTAATCCGAGAGTGCCATCATCTTCATTTAAGTCCGAAAAACACCCAAAAATACCAAAATTTTAAAACTGTCCCCCGAAAGAAATTCGAAAAGTTTAGAAATAAAGACCACCCTAAGGTTGTGACTTGTTCAAAATGAGGTGAAAACCGGCAGAGGACACCAAAGCTGTGTTGTAAAGTAACACACAAAAGTGTGTGAACAAGTGCCAAGTTATTTCAATCCACAAATTAAAGGAACATTTCCCTCGAAGGGGTTTCGCTCCCTCTTTTTATGTCTCGGAGAGAAAAATGTGAAATTCTGCTGCAATATTGCCAACCCTTAACCATATTACAGAGGTTGTTTGCTTTTGAATTCGGTAATTATCTTCTCTTGCATATAATGACGTAAATTTAGGATACATTACATGAAGAGACATCCACTGATAGTGAGATAAATGATGACTACGAAACCACCAAATTCTAGCCGACAACTTACAACTCATCGGAGAAGCACATGAACCTCCTACTTAAAAAAGAAGACCAGACGAGCGTAAGACCACATGGAAGAAATGCACACTTATATGGAATTATTCGGATAAATATAGAATACATTGTGGATAGTATTTTGGTTGTTTAAAATATAATGCATAAGTATAGCCCAGACATCCTTTCCCTCTTTCCCATAATGTACAGTTTTAATATATACATCTATCCATCTATCTCTCTCTCTCTAAACATATATATGAGCATGCAGATTTTTAAGGGTTGAGCGATATAAACGATACAAAAAAATAGCGATAATTTAAAGCAAAAATGGGAGATTTTTTTACGCGCCGAAAGATAGCCATAGAGCACAAGAATTGCGAGGACTGTGATCTTTTATAGCGCTATGGGAGTCGCACACACACGAGCACCTTATAGTGTGACTGCAATAGATATTATAGTCGAGCTTGCCGCCCATAAGCAGCATCCCCCAATACAGAATTGGTTCATGAGGCGCCAAAAGAAGTTAGCACTTCGATAAATAAGGTAGAATGCCCTATTGTTGGCACCCCTCCCAGTTGTTGGCATTCTATAATAAACCGTGTGATATTAAGAACCAGAGAAGCATTGCATTGTTGATGCTTATATATTTAGAAGCAAAGGAGTTTTACTTAATATGTGTCAGCGGTTCCGTCCACCTTACATCATTTGAGAAGTGACTGCGGGCCATATCACCAAGTGCTGCATTTTTTTGTGGAGAAATTGGTGGTTTCCTTAGCGGAAAGTTAAGAACATAACTTCATTTGGATGTGTTTTTTATCAAAATCAACCCATTAAATAGTATGAAACTTAGATATTTGTAATGATAGTGATACCTCAATGAGTGTGTTTTTTACTTAGAGCCAGTTATTATAATTAAAATTGATATTTATGGGGTGCCTACATTTTCCAAGTTTCGTGGTGATCTCATGTCAAGAACAAATAAGCAGACAGAATGACATTCGTGTTAGCACTGACGATATGGGCGAGGCGTGCCAATGCAAATAAGTAGTGTCACCGATCGTTCTCCGTGGCAATGGAGTGGGCATCCGTGGAGCAGGAATCGTGTCTGGAGCAGAGACAGAGGGCGCCATGGCAATCACGTCCCCGTGATGGAAACAAAACATGAGCATGGCACGAGCATGGAGGCACATTGGAAGTCACGAATACGGATGTACGAGAAAGGATGCTGATGGTTGCTCCTTCGAAAGCAAGAACACTAGCTGTGCGGCAAAGACTCTTCGAAAACTTGACCAGCGCACAGTGGTCCGAAATCGGAGAAAGCCGGACGAAAGTCCAAAATAGCGTTTTTTGAGGTAGAGGCTTGAAACTTGACGTATACGCTAATAAATAATTGATAATCATGAAACAATAACTTGTTTAATTATAGATTTTATCCGTTGCTAAGATACGGAGGACCAAACACGACCAAATTTCCAAAAACACGCCCAATCTCATTTTTCTTCGAAAAATTTGGAAGTTAAGCTGCTCGCACAGTTTTGCAAGGATTTTAATGAAGTAAAAAACATTATATTCCAGTAATATGGTACTTTATCTACATTTTCCATTATTTTTAAATATTTTGGTTGATATCGATGTGGTATAATGGCGCAAAATGGCGGCTCCATTTTTATGGCAAAACTTGACATTAAGTAGACATTATCTTTAGTTTAAGAAATAATAGTTCTCAAATTTTTACTGAGAGTATTAATTGAAGACAGCTTAAGAGTATAAAGCAAAAATCTTGGAAAAAAGTTTGCATCTGCAAAAATGAACACAATTTTTCGATGAGGATTTCAAACGGATGAGATCTATGAAAAACAAGTTATTGTTTCATGATTATCAATTATTTTTTAGAATAAACGTCAAGTGTCAAGCCTCTATATCAAAAAACGCTATTTTGGACTTTTGTCAGGCTTTTTGCGATTTCGGACCACTGTGCAGTGGCTGAAATTTTCGCCATTCTCCATTGGAAAAATACTCTCCGTTTTCAATTAATGCTACATTACCACGCTTCGAACGTCACCAACAATTTCAATAACAAAAGCTCAACAAGATGTCTTGAGACGCCGAACGGCTGGTGCCCTAACTGCACGTTGTGGCAGCTAGCGAAGGAGCACGGCTCATCTAAATATATATTTGCAAATTCACAACGAAGATTCGTGAAAGTTATTCAGTAAAGAAGAATGTTGGCCCACCTCCATCATGCCTCAAGAATTATGTCTCGAGACACTTCCGAAGACAGGCGAATTGGAAAATCCCCAGGACATTCCCACCGATAGCCAATACATCACAGACGTTCCCGTTTTCTCGCCTACGGAGGAAAGTAGAGAGAAGAAATGGCCAGTTGAAGACAGGTTCATGACGGGCCAATATCTTTTCACTCAAACCTGAACTTTCAGGGAGAGGTTCAAAAATGTATTCTTCCCGAAGAGGATAAGATACCACAGCAGAATTCCCCGCATGAATGATCTTTCGGCAGATAGTTCATTAACTTACTTATTTTTTTACTGATTGCTACCGAATAAAGTGCCCAGTGGAGCTAAATATCGATCCGTGATATTTTATTTACGTTACAGACCTACTGCAACAAATAGATTGCGCACCACAGGCTGAAAGTCAATTAGGTCTTAGAATTTATTTTTTAAATAAGATTTAAAAGTGAAATGGTTATTTTTTTACATATTACTACTGCATAACAAGCCCGTTGGTGCGACCAGCACGGTATGTAGAATTCTTACACGAAACTGTCATGTTATGCGGCTTGAATAGAAGATGCTAGGTGAAATATGAAACATGACATGTAATTACACGCGTAGCAACCTAATTTATCTGAGTGCATTCAAGGGAAAAATACTAAATCCCGACGAGAGAAAAAAAGGAAGTTTTTCACAAAATGTGAACCGCGAGGTCATTTAAAATAGAATAGAAGTGTAGGAGTCAAGTCCGAAAACTGGGTCTCTGATTTCAATGAAACTTTGTAGAGTTGCTGCCCACCGTGAGCTGTACACGAATCACATAAGGTTTATAAACCAATAGTTGAAACAAGAAAAACATTTAAAAATTTACAGGTCAATCACATTGTTGGTGTTTGTTTTCGTTTTTTTTGTCAATTAAATTCCCTTAGACAAAGGCCTCGTAGGATCTAGTGTGTGCCGCTGGAGGTCATGGGATCGATTCTCGGATGCGGCACTTTTTTTTCATAATTTTTTTTTACTTTTCATTTTAAAAAATCCGGCTATCCATCATTTTTTCCATGATTTTCACAGAAAACTTTATTTTTCTGCGTGGAAATAGTTTTCTGCAGTGCAGCAGCGTCTGATTCTTCGTTACCTTATCCAAAACACATAACGTAACACTTTCGTGCCGTATACCCTGCGATAATGTAGGGAATAAATTGTAAAATGATCATTCATATTTTTCGAAAAGAACCGTAAAATTCCGAAGAAGGCGACCCGGGGAGGGAAATGTTCCTTCAATATTGTATTTGAGAATGAGCTTCAGGGTTTTCACTTTATTTACGACACTACCATAGTTATCACGTTTCAAATTTTTATATTACGGTTCCTAAAGACTCCAAAAAAACAATTTAACCAACATCTCATCAACATTGATATTTTTCCATTTCCCCATAAGACTCTAACGAGCGTTTGTCCCAAAAATGGCGGACAAGTCGTTGTCATGGTGGCAGCGTGAGTGGCGACACGACTTGGTGACGGAGTAATGCTGAGAGTGAAATACAGAGGACTCTGTGAGCACTCAGTCATTCACGCCATCTTATCACGAATATATTCGCAGACGAGAGACGCCCTCAATATTTGTGAATGGAGTTGT
Source organism: Ischnura elegans (assembly GCF_921293095.1). Classification (NCBI taxonomy): domain Eukaryota; kingdom Metazoa; phylum Arthropoda; class Insecta; order Odonata; family Coenagrionidae; genus Ischnura; species Ischnura elegans. The sequence continues at coordinate 132,494,727 of NC_060250.1, forward strand.
GGCGGAGGGTGGTAAAGCAGAGCATCATGAAGCGTGGACGCATTTGGGAACTCCGCCCTCTCGCCCTCATCTCGGTTGTCCCAGGGACAAGGATCCCTGCCCAAGTTGATTTTATCGCTGCGGGAATTTGTCCGCTCGGACACCAAGAAATAAAGGGGGGAATGACGGGGGTGAAGTTGGGAGGGGCGAGAGGGGAGGGGTTCTCTCACACATACACAAATAAATGAATCTCAGGCAGAGTAGAAACCTCAAATCCCTTTGCACACATTTATGAACGATTAAATACGGTTTGACGATCGGCATAGTGATACATAAAAGCGGAAGGAGTATCCTAGAGTTATAAATAATTTATATCTCCCTTTAATGTGGCTGTGAAAATGGAATCCAATCAGCACACAACGTCTGGTTGCTCAGGAAGAATGTTGAATACCAAATGGATTGGCCATGTCTGTAACAAGGAATTTCTGAGAAGATTAAGAAAGAAATCTTTTGCGTGGAAAAATGGGCAATTGAATCGGCCAGATCAAGAGAGAAGATGGTACATTATCGTCGAAAGACAAGTGGAAGGGAGTAAAGGAAGAGGTAAGTCTCAGATGAGATACCGTAGTGTATGTCATGTAGGATGTAAAGCAGGGAGGTATTAAAAGATTGGTCGATTGAAGAATAGAGTGGAGGGATACGTCAAACAAATCTTAGGACTGATGGCTGTTGACGATGATGATGCTCAATGAAATCACATTCATAGGACATAAATAGGAATGTACATACCCTTGAGGATGGTGCGATGCAAAACGGCTACGCAGAAAACAGCAGAGGATACACTTGGTCTCCAGAAAGCACAAGGAATGGGTTGTCCTGAAAATTAATGAAAAATTGCGATTAGGAAGACAAATTCCGGAGAAAAAATTCTGCAGAGAAGGGCGAGGACATTGTGAGAACAACAGCTGCTCTCGCATGCAGGTGGATAAGAGAGAATGGGAAAAAGCAAAGGAGAGAAAATGGAAATAATGAAAGGAGAAAATAGGAGAGAGAGGTAAAAGATGAAAGGAAAGGGATTCAGCGACGATAACGAGGGTAACTAGATGAGCAACGATAATGAGGGTAATTAGAAGGTAGAATGGGTTAGGAGGATGCTGGATAGGAATTAAGGGATGATCGATTAACAGCTGAGATCCTCAAAAATGGAGGGGATGGACTCCATCAGGTTGTACACGGTGAAAATTTAAGATTGTGGCTAGAAGAAAAGATGGTCTAGTGCACTCATACGCACAATCCACAAAAAGCTATAATGAGACCGGTAATCATGAAGATGATATCACACAAAGAGCTCACAAATATTACAGCATGAAGGCTGGAAACATAGGCGGGAAACATGTTAGGAGATTATCAGTGTGGATTGCTGATTGATGAGATTCATTACTGATCATATTTTTAATATAAGGCATGGAAATATATTACGAATACTCTACGCCAGGGGTCTCCAAATTTGGCCCGCGCACTCGTTTCAAGTAGCGCGCGATTCTCGCTCGTGTAACTCTGTGAGACGCCGCTAGGAGCATTGCAGCGCTGAACTGCACGTCAAAGTCGCCTTCAACTGTTCGTAAATAAGAAATACGCCACCGAATACTTCAGTAGACGTTGGTATCGAATACTTCGAATACTTCAGTCATCGGCAAATTTGCTATCCGGCCCGCGGGGCCATTCGGAACTTGGAATGTGGCCCTCGTGGCCTAGTAAATTGGAGACCCCTGCTCTACGCTATAATAGTTTATCAGCTTTTATTTGATTATAAGCAGGTATACGACAGTATTGGACGGCATTACCTTCATGATACTCTCGTGACACTGGGGATACCAACCAAACTTATTCGACTCGTTAATATGACAATAAGATAGACAAAGAACAGAATAAAGATGTCGGCAGCCTTGACACGGGAATTTAGAGTTAACAGAGGCTAAGACAAGGCGACGCAATGTCATGTGCCTTCTTCAACCTGACATTGGGGTATAAGTTGTGCGGAAAATTGCGACAAACCACGGTGGTACGGGATTGAACAGGTCAGTGCAGTGTATTGCATATGCATAAAAGATAGTGTCCGGCGTGATACGGTGGAAATCTTTGATATTCAGCTTAGTAAAACCACTTGTCTTTTCCACACACTTTTATTTAAACCGAGCATGGTTTCGACAACTTGTCTTGTCAACCTTGACAATGGCACAGGTTGCCAAAACCATGGTCGGTGAAAATAAAAGTGTGTGGAAACAGACAAGTGGTTTTACTAAGCTTTACTGAACATTACATATGCAGATGACATGGATTTAGCGAGAAAGAAGGAGCGGAGACTGATAAAAGCCTTTGGAGGAAGAATGAGGAAGGACCGGCCTTATCATGAAAGAGGGAAAAACTTATGGAATGGTAATATAAAGGACTAGAAACAAGCCTCCAGCTCATACAGCTGTATGTGCATATATCAATTTCGCTCATCCGCTCCAATGCAGTTCTCTAGAGATATCACGAAAAACCTAGTGAGGCAGCGGATGGAATCAAGTGTAGTCGAGACCATTTGGCTCGATCATTTGGAGACAATGCGCAAGAAGAGAGGGCGGTGGAGCGGTCATGAGTGAGAGGGGAGAAGGGCTGACTGCGGTGTCGTGGAAGGAAGACCTGAGGCAAATTGGATGGAGACCGAGAGGAGCAGTTGAAGAGGGCCAGCTTAAAATAAGCGTGGGAAGTGCAAAGTGCTTTTGTTTTATTTAATTCTGATAGTTTTCATCGTCTAAACCTCTGGCCACAATGTATTGTTACCTAAAGACGAAGAGTAGACTGTAAAGGGAGAGCAAAATCCTTATGTAATAAATGCAACGTTGGCCTTCATCCAAAAATGTTCTACGAATATCATGTAAAAGTGTCAAAATATATAATGTTTCTAGTTTATATGCTCTTTATGTATCGATGTCTTTTAACAACAAATCACTGTCATGATTATTGTACTCATTTATTGAATAATTTCAGCAAAACTTTCATAGGAATGCACTTCAGTAACCCACACTACCGCCCCCTGTGCATGACGTCATATATATCAGACGGGCTGTATTATTAAAACTATTGATTGTAAAAATTTTAAAAATTGCATAAATTAGTTAAAATGAACCTTAATTGCCAGAATAATAACTTTTTAAATAATTATTTGACAAAAATAACTTTATGCATTACCTAATGGATTAATATTCGGCAATCGATTTCGACGTGCTCTACGTCAGTCTCAAGCGCAACTGCCATCTCCAAACAAGCCAGAGTTCATTTATACACTGCAAGGGGGGGATGGGAAAGTGGGTAACGTAGACGAGGAGGTCGGGTGAAGTCGTGGAAGGTTACTCGGGATTTCCACCGGGTCAAGTTCTCCAACTCCATCTCGGCCGACGATTCGATGAACGAGTTGTCCATCGTCATCATGGCCTGCCTTGATGACGATGCCCTCATGACGATGGACAACTCGTTCATCGAAACGTCGGCTGAGATGGAGTTGGAGAACTTGATCCGGTGGAAATCCCGAGTAACCTTTCACAATTCCAAGAGTGGGGATTCAAACTTAATCTGAGCAAATGCATGACGGTACATTTCTTGCGGAATTCGTCCTACTCTAACCATGTTTTTGCAGTGGATGGTATTAACATAAAGGCAACAGACAAAATGAAGTACCTGAAAGTTACGATAAACCTCTAACCTCACGTGGGGAACACATACAAAGAATATTTGAGGCATAGCCCTGAATAAATTAGGATTCATCAAGCGTATTATGGGAAGATTTTCGGATGAGAAAGTAAAAGAAAGGTGCTATTTCGCTCTCGTCCTTGACCGCACCTTGAATATGCAGCTAGCGTATAGGATCCGGTGCAGAAAGACTTAATCCGCGAACTGAATCAAATACTAAGGAATGCTGCGCGGTTCGTCAAAACTGTTACGGGCGTACAGACAGTGTTACCCAGATGTTAAGCGAATTAGGCTGAGAGCCGCTGGAGACTCGGAGGCTGCGCGCTAGGCTTAGATTGCTTGAACAATTGAGAATGGATATCTTTAAGAGCGACACAGAGAACATAATATTGGAGCTACACTATATTTCCCGGCCCGATAGAAGCGATAAATTAAGAGAGATATTTGCCGAACGGATAGATATGGGAATTCGTTTTTCCCCCGAACCATAAAGGACTTTAATAAACGCTAGTCCCAACTTTGTTACAGCACTTCGTTTTTTTTAGCTGTAAACGGCTGGTGTCCTAACACCCCCTGCCAAACGCCTTTAGGGCGTTGATGGTTGGAGTGGTGAAGGCCACGTACATATTGGGATCCGAGTGTGGATTTGGGAGGTATTCATGGGGGGGGGGGGAGGGAGGTGAACGATGAGGAGGGGTGGCAAGTGGATTGGCACTGTGTCATTAAGCAATTTCTTAACACACACTTTTGAATATGTTACAATTTCAAGCGAAGTCCAGTTTATTTCCTTTGTCACGAGTGTGTAAAACACATGGATCAAAATTTTCCTCGCGCAACATGTCACATAGTTGTTTGGCAAAAACATATTTGATGTCATAGTTTAAAAACAAATTAAACTGTTCACAGGCCCTTGTCTTTTTTTGGCAGCCAGTGTGGCCAAGATACAAATAGTCACCTTCAGGAGTGTTACATCTACGGAGGTAGGCACCACTTTTCTGTATTTTCTTCACCTGATCTTTGGAATTAAAAATCGGTTTACCGAGGGTCATGTTTGTATAAATACACAGTTTAAAGTTTATTCCTGGCTAAGGTACGGGCAAGTCTATTGATCAGCTAGGGAAAGGACGCCAACATGAGAGAACGGTGCTGGTTTGAGTCCAATGGTATGATTACGTCGGAAAAGGTGCACTAACAGTATATGGAGAATTGATGCTTACCTTCCTTAATACATATCGTTGGATCTAGATAATTACGATAGTTTGTACCAACTTTACTGGTGATCTGTATGGAGTCATTTATAATGTTGAGGAGGATGAGAAATTGACAAAGTTGCCTAATGCTACCATTCCATAGAGAGATAATATCATCTACGAAATAATAGATCACATTTTTGGCTAACGGGTGTTTTGATTCAATCAATTGGTTTTCAAAATGGTCCATAAAAATAATGCCAGTTGGTAAGGTAAGTAAGAGGATGAAATGCTTGGGGTAACCAACACCATTTGTGCATGGAAAAGCTGGCTCGTAAATTACACTCAGTATAAAGTATATTCTAAGCGCCGATAGTTTTAAATCAAACTAGACATTCACACAATGACTATGGTCCATCAGTGAGAACGTCAGCGAACACAGGCTTCAGAAGTTGAGTAGCTGAAATTAATTGGCGCCGTGCCATATGGTGGGTTGCGACGTGCAGGTCACACGCGCTCTGCGGGTGGCTGACGCCCAGGAAGTTTCTGATGGTAATAGGCGAAGCGAAGACATGGCAATATATCGCCATCTCACATCGATATTGGTCACTCTTATAGATGTTGTCTGTTTGGTTAGTTTTCCCTAAACTAAACTTCGTTGCTGAGATCGACTAACGGTCAACTTTATTCACAAGGAGACATCGCGAGAGTGATGATCGGGATCTGAATGCCCATGTTATTTTCTGAAACTATAAAGGAAGTGTAGGAAAAAGATCACGGCTTTCTTCCCTAAAGGCCCATTCTAGAGATAATCGCAAGCAATAATTTAGTGAGACATTACCCTTCTCGTGGAAGCTCAAGACAAGCGCCGCGCCGTAGTGTGAAAGGGCGAACGTCCTTATTACGTAGCCACTCTCCACTCAGGATCAATTCCGTGACGGCTATTAATTTATTTACCAAGTTGTCCACATACAGCATAGTTGCCATTTTATAGTGGTACAGTATAACAAACTTAAAAAGTACAAATACAATTAAACAATAAATAACAATGCATTGAAAATAATCTTATTGACCTTAAGAGTGTCTATTAAGGTAGGAAAGAGCGCGGTTTGTAAAGGAGTGGTTTGGAAAAGAGAACGGGTCAATGTGGTCTGCATTATGAGGAATTAATGAGGGAATGAGAGGAGGAGGGAACGTTTGGTCAGTTTGGACAATCTGGGAATGGGCGAATATGTGGAAGAGCGAATGCGTTCGAGTGGGTCTGCATGCAACTTTAAAAGTTAGTTTGGAGACGAGATCGGGACAGTCTATGGCAGAGTTTATAATGCTATTTATTAGTTTTAAATTGGATTTGAGGATTAAATTTGGAATATTTGATATAGAGAGAAAGAGTTCAAAACAGTGTCAGCGGGCATATTACGAAGATGAGAGGCTCTGCACTAAACTATATTAGTGAAAAAAATTGTCACACTTTTAAGAGCCAAAATATTGGATGGGGCTGAGATAGTCCAAATAGGGGAGCAATACATTATAACGGGAATGACAATAGTTGACAAATATGCGAGTAATGCAATCGGGTCTGCAATTTCTGAGAAGCGGTAGAGGAGGCCAAGGAGAGACATAGCTTAGTTTTTAATTTTTGTAATATGCTCGCAGTAATTTAATTTTTGATCCATTAACACCTAAGTCTTTGATGGTGGATACTCGTCTGAGGGAAAGGGAGTTTAAACTGTACCTGAAATCATAAGGGGACTTTTTTAGCGAAAATTTTATGTAATATAATTTGAGGTATCATTGTGCTACCTCTTTTATATCAGTTTGTTAAGTAAATTAGTATATTTTCGCCTTTTTTTATATATTTTACGGATTTTCGATCTACCTCCAAGCGAGGACTTATGACGCAATTTAGGGAATTTAATTTGTCCATCACAAGCTACCATACCGCCCTACTCATTAGTTTGGTTTTCGAAGATCCGTGAACACTTCCATGAATACCCAGGCCTTCCATTGTCCGCTAGACGGCCTCAACTCTTTTAAGGATAAACTGAATGTCAGTTATGTAAGACACGGTCTCAGGCGTTACTTTGTGGAACTTCTTCATCATAGAATAAAATAAAATTACTTTGATCTATTCCACACTTTGTTTTAAATTGTACAACCCGGGTTTCTGCATCTCATGCTACCATCAGGTAATAGCGAAGTTGAGGTGTCAGACGATCAATATATTTTTCCCCAACCAAGCTGAGTGATTGTTAGAAAAATGGTTGTTACCAACATTGTCGTCGATTGTTAGTGTGTGGCGTTACAACGACCTCATGCCTCATTCCGTCGTCTAACTCTTACTTTGTACCTGATGATAGCATGAGATGCAGAAACCCGGGTCGTACTATCTAAAATAAAGTGTTGAACAGAACAAAGTAATTTTATTATATTCTGTGCTGAATGTCAGTCACACTGCTACGGTTGCCCACGTAAATTCCTCTTCGTTCACTCACTTTCAGGCCTTCATTCACTCACAAGACGCCATAAGCGCAAATACACACTACATGGGAAACAAAGGGAGGTGAAATGTATGTACTTACATCTAATCTCATGTGAGCTATGATATCCATTCCTCGATCGGATGTCCTCGCTAATCAGACGAAGCTCCGATGGCCGATTCATGAGTAAGGGCAACTTTTGCGTTTATTTATAAATAACTATTGTGCGAGAATAGCTCACTATTATTCATAATAAATAAAATAATGAGAAAATGGCTGGATGTGGAAGTTTTTTTCAATACGCTCTTCCATCGACCAAAATTTTTCAAAGCGTAGCGACTGCGGGGCGCCCTCGTTGGTGAATAACTGCATCACGGTCAGGTGGTTTATTTCTTCATCTGGATTCAGACTATTGGATAAATAAACTTAGACCCTCCTTATGAATATTTTTGCGAGGAACTACTCCGTCGGCGTAAGATCGGACCTTTGCATCATGAGAGCGATCCATAAACGTTTTCCAAGGCATAACTGCGATGGTGCCAGCTGACCTAGCTCCGCCTCCATATAAACGAACGGACCCACTCGTAAAACGAGGAATCCTGCAATAAGAACCAAATGGCATTTCCCGGCGACCAAGAGGTGCACCGACCGATTCTCGCATTTATTAATTTCGAATAATTAAAAAACCACTCCATCTGCCTCATAACGCAATGTTTAAGTGTCCACTTTCCACATATTACGGTGACGCTCCACTTCCACAATATAAGGCTTTCAGAAGGCCCATGAATAAGAACCAACTCAAAATTAGTCTTTCCCTCAAATAAAAAAAAAACAAGAAATCCCCCAAATCTTTTCTCAGATAATGTTTATACATTTCAGACGCAGACAAAGGTGATAAATCAGAGAAGTTATAAAGCGGCAGCAACAGAATTGTACACTCAGGATCTTGAAAAGTCAATTCTTGGTTGTGATAATGCTCAGAAAGGGCAACAGAATGTGAGTAGAAATCTTCCCGCAATACATGCAAAGCGTTAATGACTAATACGGAACTGAGCCTGTAGATAGCATAGTAGTCCAGATTTACATGCCCATGACAGATTGCGAGTACGAAGAAGTAGAAGAATCTCTATCTATCTATCACGAAATTAACCTAACTGGTAAAAGGTTATCTGAATGAACAACATTGTTTTGTTAGACAACTGCTTTGACTCGGTGATGAGAGCCATATTCAATATCGGCCAATCGTCCTCTTTGGTGATTCATCCCTTCACTGGGATTCACTTACGGCTAGGTGTAGACTCATGGTGACACACTTCTTGCAAACTTTCATTCACCCTCTCGGGCAAACCCAATTCTCCACCGAGCGGATCCGCAGCGCGGACTTTCAACTTCTCCCGCGACACAATTTTTCCCAAAATAAAAATACCTCCGAATGGGATCATAATTCCTTTGAGATTTCCTAGCTTCCTATAGCGCCACGGGGTTTAACACACCCCTCCGAAACTCTATCACATCCGGTCGAAGTTCTGCTGGGAGAACCTTAACCTCTCCCTTAACTTGACCATTTGGTACGTTCTCTCCTCTTCGCCTGCGGAAGAAGGCGTGATATTCCTTTCCGCCGTCATTGAGAGTGCCATTGAAGGTTTTGTGCCCGTTGGGAAAACAAGAGCAAAGAAATTCCACTTCTGGTTAAAGCGCGATGCCATTCAAATTCTTGGAAAAAAGAATCAGGCATGATGCCTCTTCAAATCCAATGCTAACGAACAAACCCGAGACATTTTCACTGAACTATGACGTCACTCTGAGGCCCCAATACGTAGGGATCAGAGGAAGTGCACGCATGCTGTGTGCACTTTCATTACCTTTGCCCCTAAAACATTTTCGCCCTTTTGCTAATCTCCGCGGTAACCTTTACCGAATCCCTAATACCATTCCCTATGAAGATAAAAGTTGACAGGGAACTGCTACATCGGCCTTCTTCCTTAAATTCTTTACTGATTGCTGAACTCCTGTATCCAATATCCCTACTAACAATGACCACTCTATCATTTCTTGCACCATTCGCTGCCTCTCTCGAATAGACACTGGTCCCCAAAAGGTTTTTCAATTTATTTCCAAACTCTTGCTCCACCGTTCTCTTGGTCATGATGGCCTTAGCCCCATCTTTGTACGAAACTGCGCCTCCTCCCTCGCCATAACCTTCCTATTGAATCGCTGTTTCTTGCTTGGGGTCTCGACCCTTCAATTGAAAATGGCATACGTTATTCCTATCCGTAAATCAGGCCCAGATTACTAAGCACCGACCTATTTCTTTACGTCCAATCCTATCACCCTCTGCCTAGAGAATTAGCCTCATCAGACTGCATTACTTTACTTCTCCTCACCTGTCCAGCAATCAACACGGCTTCCTTCCCAGTATGTCTTGTCTGACTAACCAGCAGGTTTTCCAACACTATGCTCTTAGCTCAATAGCTAAGAATATAAAACCTGATTCCGTCCTCCTTGATTTTTCTAAATCGTTTGTTCCCAGCCTAATTCGTGTAAAATAGGGCTCTTTGTTCGATCGTTGCAGGTTTTGGCGGATCTCGCAGCTTTCCGTTACATTTTTATTAGGTTTACGGCTATCTGCGAGAATTAATACAAATCTTTCGGAATAATATTGAGAACATCATTTTAGAAGCTCCCAATATTTCCAGGTCCAACGGAAACGATAAATTCAGAGAAAGATTTCGCCGAAAGAGTATTAATAGGAATTCATTTCCCTCCCGAACAATGAAGGACTTGAATAATTGCTAAGTGGAAGTTCGTGGGCGTATTTTCTTTTCATTTATAATCCAATTGCATGCTGCATGCTGGTGATTGATCACCCCCTGCCAAACACCCTAGAGGTGGCTCGCAGGGTATTATGTAGATGATGTCTCTATGCTTATGGGTTTCACTGCGTGGATTTTCTTTGCGACGACAGTTTGTAAAAGACGTTTTGTCGCACGACATTCAAGGTGTCTATAAGGTGCCATGTTCATGTGGGAAAGACTACATAGGAGAGACGTGTAGATCAATGAAAGAGCGCGTCCAGGAACGCAGAAGAGCCACAAGAAATAAGCAATTTCAACTCTCCGCCATTGCGGAGCATGCTTGGAGTGAACCCGGACACCAGATACTGTTTGACGAAGAAACAGCTGTTGCAAAAGAAAATAGATGTTGTCCCAGGCTAATAAAGGAGGCTATCGAAATATTCAAGACACCTGAAAACATGAATAAGGAAGATGGCTACCCTCTCCACAATTCGTGGAAGAGGGTCATACGAGAAAAAAGGAGGTGGACCAATCAGCCTCCAGCATGAAAAATTGGCGCCAAGAATGCACTCAATGAGTCACCAAAAATTGAATCCCGACATCGACCTGAAGACGCCGGATGGAATACCGGAGAAACTGTCGTCGCAAAAAAGCCACGCGGTGAAACCCAGAAGCATGGAGACATCATCTAGACAACGCCGCGGAAAACTACGCATCAACTATTATGTAGATGTATAATGTGCTGGTGTCCCACACCCCCCGCCATACTCCTATTAAGGCGCCACGTAGCACGTAGATGGTTAGAAACAAATCCTCGGTTTGTTGACCGCGAAAGATGATGATGAAGCGGGCTCTTATTTTGTAGCTCCTAACGCACCCGATGTTAGCAATCCGTTTTAGGCTATGAAAGGCATCCATCCCTCCGACTCGCCATAATATTTCACTTGTTAAGTTGTTCCTTAAAATTAGAATTATCTAGCCAGCGAAGGGTTTCACGAATATCGGGTTCGTATGTGGCCAAGGTAGCTGATTGCTCCGGCCGAGGCGAAGGATTATCGTAAATCAACAACCTCAATGAAAATGCTACGAATTAACGTTCACCATAATAATCAAACAGCATTTATCATAAATGGTCATAAATATAGATCCATTTCAAAAAGGTAATGTGAGTGATAGTTAATTGGAGACCCAAGATCAGATTAAAACATGTCGCAAATATAGACTGGAAAACTCAGAAGTTTAAAAAAATGATATTAGTACCAATCACACCGGTATCAATTTACAAATACTTGTTTATAAATTTTTCTTAAATTGCTGCTCAGTTATGTTTATTGCATCAGTCCAAATTACTCACATATCTGTACCTGTATAATCTGTACATATCTGTATAACTATCTGGAGTATTTTCAAAGGATAATTACAAAAAACCAACAATAAAGCTGCCTACATTGGATACTGAAAATATATGTGGTTACCGTTCTAGGCCAAGTTATAAGGGAAATTCTAACGGATGGGGCTAAGTTTAATCTCGTAGGAATGATAATCAAAGAATTAGAAAACAAAGAAAAGCAGACATGATTCACCATGAGTCAACCTTCTTGAAATTGGTAGATGTGACGAAACAATCCACTCCACTCTCCCATTTGATAACCTTTTCGTCATTGCGTACTTCATCTGTTTAACATACTTGACTGCACAACGTGCACTAAGCAGCTTATTCTCGGCATTCACTCTCCCAGACATGAATCCGCAGAAAACTTGCAATGGAAAGCGATAAAATTTGTTTCCACATGCGGACAAGTTTCGGTTGTACAATGGCAGAAAAAAATTACGGAAAGCTCATTGGCGTCTGACAGGGGTTTGCTGAAACACCTCCGAACCACGCGAGTTCCGTACGCGAGGCCGAGGAGTGGCTGAGAGGCAGATGTAATCTCGACAGCAGTCATCAAATTATCTGCGAAAAGTTAGAGACTCGATTTTTCACCGCAAACAGCTCTCGACGTGCGGGCGACAGATCGAAAAATGGAAATACATATAAGTCTCTTTATCTTTTTAATCTCCATCACAATCGGCAGTATATTAAAATTGGCGAGAACAAATATTCCTCCTGAAATTTCAGTCGTGCCCCATGAATGGCATTTAAATTTAGGTGCGTAGTCATGAGAAAAAAATTCTCTGCGCCGGGATTTGAACCAAGGACCTTTAATATTCCGGGCCACTCGGCAGATGGCTTCACTATTCAGGTTCCTGAATTCGCGTTGCAATAGGGTAGTTTCCTTCATCAAAGAAAACGAAAGGCATTGATTGCGATACGTACCCACCATTAGTGTATTCATAATATACAAATTATTTGGTTTTAGAATTCCCAGTTTAGACGAATGTTAATGGTCAATTTTAACTGCATTTGAAAAAGGCCAGGTTGGCACCCATGCGATTCCACTCCACGTGACGTCACAGGGACCCAGATTTTATACGCATAGATAGGAGTTTTACATCGTCTGAGATTACCAATGCATGTCTGTAATAATAATCCTTATTTAAGCCAAGCGCTACCTCCTAGCAGGGTACTCAGCTACCTGCTAGCAGCCAGCATCGTATCAGTGCTCGAAGCCTCGCCCCAAGGTCACCTCACACGGCGACAGCGGGAACCAGATTGATGTCACATGGGGTTTTCCCAGTATTTATACTTGGCCGTCGCGTTTTCGCGCGCTTGAAAAGTTTCACTTTTCATTTAATCGCGAAAAATAGATATCGTCATTAAAAATTTTTAAGCGTGAAATGCGTACTCCAGGAGCAATAATCTTTCGATTTAGGCAATGAAAAAATAATAGGAAACAACCCTATTGTCATGGGAGATCATGAACTAGGATAACGTAGCGGGCCGGAGAGCCAAAGCTCCATGTTCGATTCCCGGGCCAGGGGAATTCATATTCATTCCATTTCATGTAAACATAGTGCGTAGTAAAGAAAACAACATCAGCAGTTCAAATTGACTCGCCTTTCAACTGACGTGATTGCAGTTAGAATACTATCAAAGCATAGGGCGACATAAGATAGGTGACTTGCGCGGGGAACACTGTTGACGCAAACGACGCGTTGGCTCTGCGAAATTCGTCACCATGGGGCGAGCGAAAGCCAATCTGCGCAGCGAGGTCATCTTGGAGGGGGGAGAGCATCTAATTTCGCAGCGCCAAAGCAAGAAGACGCGGCAATAGAGCGAACCGCCATGGAGGCGGCACATAAATACATATACACACGAGTACATACGGGAGAGAGAAACGCGAAAGCGATTCGATGTGCAGCGGGAGTGTGGAAGGGTCATCGGCGGAGGAGGGGGAGGGTCGGATGCCCCTCCGGCGCCCCCCCCCCCTCCTATGTAGGACCCGAGTTGTAGGCTAACACACGCACGCACGCAAAGGCGGGTGTGTGTGTGTTCGTCAGAGTGAGGGAGGGGGGGGGGGGTAAAGTGGAAATGAGGAGGGGGTTGTCCGGTCCATGAAGACCCACGGGCACTGAAGATCATTATGTGCGTTGCCATGGAGACGCGGGCAAACTGATTGAGGGGCCGTAATTTGGGACGCACTCCCTCTCCCTATCTATATCTCTCTGCTCCCCCCTTGCAAGAGGGAAAGGCCAACCTATGGGGGGGGGGGGGGAAAGGGGTCTCCTAACCCCCCTCTCACGGCGGCAGCAGCAGCAGCCGCCTAGGACCAGCAGCACACACATACATACAGACAAGAGTCGATCGCTTCTAATTCTGCGAGAACCCTAGCGACGTCTCCCTCCCATCCACCGCACTCACTCCTACGCCGCCAAGCACGATTTCGAACATGGCTCCCGTCGTGTCGCTACCTGGTGTGCACTTAGTACACTAGGAAATCCTTCTTACCCACGGGAATAAAAACTGCAACTAATTGCATACTTATGATTCAATTGACAACACTTGACTGCACTGACATTACTAACTATTTCATTCACTTGGGAAGCAGGGGAATAAGGGAAGGGAGAAGGAAGAAATAAATTATCAGCGGAATAGCCCAAGCAAAGAGTACATCAACAGAAATGCATATTTTTACAGTGGGACATTTAAATACAGAAGTAAGCAGGCAATTTCATGATTAAAGCACAAATGGTAATATCCACACTATTTTATTTATCACTTAACCGACCATGGTTTCGATACTTGGTGTCATTTTCAAGGAAATGTTGAAAATGACCACCCTTGAAAATGACACCAAGTGTCGAAACCATGGTCAATTAAGTGATAAATAAAATAGTGTGGATATTACCATTTGTGCTTTAATCATGGATATATCATTGTTCCAAAAAAATAAGCCGGAAACGATTTTATATATTGTGTAATCAGGCAATTTATCGGAACTAATTTTTGGAGTATGCATCTACACGGAAGTGAGGCTTGTACAGTGACAGCAGCGAAGATATCGAGGGTGGAGGATTTCGAAATGTGGTGCTACAGAGGAATGATGAACATCAAATGGTGCGAGTAAGGAGGAATTCCAAAGAAATTGCAGAATGATTGCTGGCTAGTGACTCACACGGTGATTCAGCCCGAAGGGCGGTTTGGATAGGCGAGGTTAGAGCTTAACTCAAACTAAGCCTCAGGGTGTGAATCTCACACATTCCTTTTCCTGGGCACTTCGAAAGTTTTTATTCGGAGGAGCCCTAAGGCTTCACGATGGATTTGAATCCGGGACTTGTACGTCAGAGGCCAAGTACTCCCTCTTCCCACAAGGCTCCTCGCTACCAATGCACTTCGCACCCATGATATAATTAGCAGCAGCAAACGCTTTCTCCAGCATGAAAATATTTGTATCTGAGAGAGCACTGAAGTGACATTCTCTCAAATTTTATACGCTGGTAATTTGTTACCAGGGAATTGTCAAAGCACCTTGGGAATGAATTTGAAGATGACTGCGTTGTTGTTGAGCGAGAGATCCCTCGCCGTCTGATCGTAGCATTGTCCTTAAACCCCTTGTGAGCCCAACCGTATTTTCAGGCACATAAGCACACCCGAGATCCCACAGAAAGGATAAAAATTCGAATGCATGGCATGCCGATGCTTTTAACCGTGAGTTATTTCATTTGGTTCTTAAATGTGCCAATCTTACAAAAACATTATATCCTTCCAATTTTGACAGGGTAAAAAAAATCCATTAACAATTATTTATTACAAAACCTGCTAGGCAAGAAAAGCTAGAAAAGTATGGATGATGAACCCATCGGAGGATGTGCAAAATAACCTCTAACTAGGGAAAAAGGAACCGGCCAATGGAATAGTGAAGAACCATTTCAAGGTGTGGGGAACCAAAAGGGAAAAGTATGGAAATATATTTTGATCAAAAACGAAGGAAAAGCCAAAGGATGGAAATAATATATGGATGAGTCATGCAACGGAAGAAAATCCATCTCAAAAATAATGGAAGAGGAAAGTGAAGTAGAAAAGGATGACATGGGAGCGAGTATCGTAAGATCGGAATTTGATGCTGAAATAAGAAATCTGCGAAAGAATAAGGCCCCAGGGATAGATGACATTCCAGCAGAGCTAATAAAAATGCAGGAGAAAAGGTCTTACCTCAACAGTATAAAACTATCGGCGATATGTACTCAACAGGTGATTTATCTAGTGATTTCGAGAAGAACATCATCATTCCCATACCCAAAAAGAAGAGAGCAGAGAAGTGCGAAGACTTTGGGTACATTAGACTGACGACACATGCGTCGAGGATTCTGACAATAACCATTTATAGTAGAATTTACAGAACGAAGAGCATAAGGATTCTTGGATGAGGACCAATTCGGATTTCGGAAATGCAAGGGCACAAGAGAAGCAATTGTGGCACTTAGGCTGCTCATAGAGAAGAGAATGGAAATTTAAAAATCGACTTTCATAGCATTTGTCGATTTAGAGAAGGAATTTGATAACGTCGAATGGAATTCAATGCTAAGAATTCTGAAAGAAATCGGAGTGCTCTACAATGATCGTAGAATTGTTCAAGTTTGATAAAAACCAAGTAGCAGAGATCAAATGTGGACCCAACTGTGCAGAAGCAAGAATAGGAAAAGACATGGAACAAGGGTGTTCACTGTCCCCCGTAATTTTTAACGGTTACATCGAGAAAGACATCGGTGAAATCAAGAAGTCTTTGAGTGTCAATGTCTGCGGGGAAAGAATTATTATGCTGCGATTTGCTGACGACATACACTCATAGCCGAGACAGAGAAGGATTTGAAGAAGACTTCGACAAATGTGGAAAAGACGACGACCAGATATCAGCTTAAAATATGCAAAAAGAGCATTCAGATATTAGCATGCAGCAAAAGAGTAGAGGCTAGGGCAAACATTATCCAGGGAAATCAAAAGTTAGAAGAGCTGAAAAGAATTTTGTTACCTAGGAAGCCGTATTACCAACGACAGACGAAACGAGAAGGAAATAGTCGGTAGAATTCCGTAGGCGAAGAGGGCTTTCTATAAAAAGGAACGTATACCATACAATACGATAGTACGAGCATAGAAGTAAGAATACAATTCATCGGAAGCTACATATGGAGCTTGATTCTCTGTGGAAGTGAGGCTTGGACGTTGACAGCAGCAGAGAAGTCAATAGTGGAAGCATTCGAAATATGTGGCTACCGAAAAAGTATGAATATATAATGGATCGACCATGTAAGTAATGAGTAAGTGCTATGAAGAGTGGGAGAAAATAGAAGTATTCTAGAAAGGATCAGGTAAAGACGGGACAACTTCTTTGGCTATTACGGGCTAACTTCATTATGAGACATGATGAAAACATTTGTAGATGGACAAGTGTAAGGGAAGAATGGCAGGGTGATGTTATATTTTACATAGGACGGATCATAAAGGATGTATGAGAGAAGAAATACTTCGCTACGGGTATAAGCTAGCGGATAGGAGAGAAGAATGGATACAATCGTCAAACCAACCTTAGCATTGTTCACTAACGTTGACGATACTCACGACGCCTAATTTTTACTAATGCTCATCTAAATAACTATAAATTCTTCTAAACGCCCTTCCATTCACAAATATAGGTTATGTAACATATTTCGGACCATTTTCATCTTTGGTGAAGCTAGCAACAATATAAATTTCAATCGTAAATATAACTCCTTCATGCTGATGACGGATCATCGAAAACAGTCAATAACGAAAAAACTGACGAGCGAGGGCAATGTTTTCGATTGACTTCTTGCAATAGAATAGGAAAGTGTTGCAAGCGACTCACTTGTGTGACCGACATTAAGATTGATGAACGGCATCACTCCGACCAATCTTTTTTGCCTTTTGCGACCGAAGTCTTAAGCCGATCATTCGCGATCGAGAAAAAGGTTTGCAGGTCACTCTCGAATGAAATCCTACACCAAATGCGACGCATCAGCTAATGTTGGTTTTTACTAGTGATGGGTCGATCATGAACGATTCGATCAAAAAGATTGAATCACTAGGTGAATCAAATGACTCATGATTCATTTCGTTAAACAAGTCGATCATCAATCATCAATCAC
The DNA here is from genome assembly GCF_921293095.1 of Ischnura elegans. Lineage (NCBI taxonomy): Eukaryota > Metazoa > Arthropoda > Insecta > Odonata > Coenagrionidae > Ischnura > Ischnura elegans. The sequence goes on from NC_060250.1 coordinate 132,512,448, forward strand.
TCCGACTTCCGGTTTCATATCAATCATCCCGGTTTCCGGTTTGTTTCAAAATTTGGACTAATCGATGCTTGATCTCTTTTCGTCATGGCAGAAACAGCTGTGAGAAAATTAAATACTATGTTAAAAAGAACTGAATACTTATGTAATCTTTTGCTCATACGTTTTCCAGCAGTTATTAGTATTAATTACACCACTACACGTAAAAGGAAAATATTAAGACGACTCCTGTAGGAGAACGTTAAGAAGTAGAAGTTAAAGCTGGTTACATTTTATTGTGCCGTTCATAAAATTATCCTGCAGATCAGATTCATGCAGAGTGTGTGGTGTATTTTGCGTTATATTTTGAGATATGTAATTAGAAATTATTTTATTAGTGTTAAGAAACTGTGGCAGTTTTGCCTTCCCAAATATTTTCATGACACTACTTCCTTCATTTTTGCAATCTAATTTACTCATCAAGGAATTCACAATCAAATTAGTATATGAAATGATAATATGGATAACAATAAGCGTTACCAATGCTCTTCGCAGATGAGGCAGTATTTATTCGATTATTCAAAGTGATTTATTACATCCATTGATTGAGACTTTTCGATCTTCATTCCTTTTGGGTCTTTTCAATCATGACTCCTTTGAGTCTTTTCGATCTTGATTCATTTGAGTCTTTTCGATCATAATGATTGAATCAATTGATTGAATAATTTATGTGACTCGAGTCAAAATGATTGAATCACTAAAATGATCGACTTTGCCCATCACTAGTTTTTACCAATAATGGCATTCAATGACCATTTATGGAGGTCTATCCAGAAGCAATATAGCACCCATTCTAATTTAATCATAATCTACTTCACTACCACTTATATTCTCCGAATTTCTAACTCTACCATATTTTATTTATTTGGTGCTGAATATAAGGTACCTAGTGAATGATATCGGTCGCGAATGACATGGGCAGGGAACGACAAATGACCATTCGCGATCGACTCACACTAGTGAATGGTGCACGAAGATTGACATCGCTGAAACGACCGACTCGTCTAGCGTCCCCCACCCCCTCGCTCCCCCCATTCCCCTGACCACCCCTCTCCCTCCCCACTCCACTCGCCTCAGAATCGGAGGGTGGACTCGGAAATGCTTATCGTGTGTGCGCGAGGGAGAGGTCGCCTTTGTGCACTTAATGATATTTGGGGGGGGGGGGACTCTTCCCAACGGCAGGTGACCCGACACCCTCTATTTCTAACCCTCTTCCCCGCTTGCATGTGGGGTTGTATGCGGAGAGGTAAGATCACTAAATGGAAACAAGTCAGCATTCAGCAGACTGGTTTTCGGGGTTACTACCGCGTAGATTCATCTCTGCAGACGACAGTTTCGCCGGCATTGCAGTAGGCTTCTTCAGGTCAATGAAGTGACTCACTTCATTGACCTGAAGAAGACGTCTGCAGAGATGAATCAATGCGGTAGTAACCCCGAAAACCAGTCTGCTGAATCCTCATCACACCGCGAAAGGCTACACAAGGAAACAAGTGAGCCTCTAGACGGCCGTTACACCCCTAGGAAGCCTCCAGCACGAAGGAGAAAACTTCGCTTAAACTGAGATCAAAATACGCAGAAAACAACCAAATAAGAAGTTTATTTGGACGTTTTCTGCTTATAAATGTTTATACAGGTAGTTAGTATTATTATTACATTTCCTCTTATTGACCTTTTTAATAACTATTTATGATATTTCTTGGAGTTTAGGTCAATAAAAACCAAGTTATAGCCAACGTTTCGATTTATTTAAAATCATCCTCAGGGCTATGAAATAGAAAACATGAACAATATAAAATACGAAGATGAACAACATACAACGATATACAATTAACAAGTTACAAACAGTTGTTACAAAAACAGTTGTCGGGGTTTATTAATAATACCAGATTTAGAATAAATCGCGCAATTAAATGGCTTTACATAAGTCGTAACACGCGTCACTGATGGTCAGAGCGACCCGAAATTCACAGAGAAATATGCTCCAATGAGAGCTCTTAACTAAATGGTATGTTCCTGATGATGTGATCTATCAAATTCATAACTTTTCATTGCGTTCCTAGTAATTAAAATTACTAAACTGCAAAATATTGGAAACAAATCGGTTGGCTCATCGCTGCGTTACGGACGTTCATGACATGAACACCGATCAAAACATCGATCAAAGTGTCGAAAGACTCGCCCTTGAGGAATGAAGGAAAGAGTCTTCCCCCCCCCCATCATGCCTTTGAGTAAGGCACAGATGTTTGTTCTCCCCGATGGAAGTGCTGGCTGAGTCGCGAAGACGTTCTCCTGTTTCATTTTGCTATTACGTAGTGCCATAAAATTTTAAAATTTACAATGTACAGTAGCATTTGCTGAATGTAATCGTCAAAAATTGCCCCGATATTAGTGATCCAATAGAATGACCCATTTCAAGTAAGCACTAAAATGCAAGGTGCTAACTACTATCGCTCTACCTCTGACCAAGGACGACATGTCGTCGAAGAAAGTGTTTCTTAGATTGGCACGGAGGATGCATATGCGCCGAAGATTCTCAGGCAGAACGGGGGTGCAATCGCAATCCCAGAATGATAGGGCTGAAAACCAACACCTGTCTCCAAAGTCGCTTTTCTCTTCCCTCCGCCCCACTCACTGAGTTAATCCGGGACTCCCAAGACTCCGAGTTATCCGGTTCTCGAAAAAAAGAAGCGCAGCAATCTCACGAAGCATCAATACAATGCATTCAAAACTCATGGAATGTATTCGCAATAGCGCGGTTTCCTATTATATATTTATTGCCTAAATCGAAAGGTTAATACTCCTGGAGTACGGAATTCACACTTTTAGATTTTTAAATGACGATATCTATTTTTCGCGACTAAATGAAAAGTGAAGATTTTCAAGCGCGTGAAAACGCGACGGCTAAGTATGAATGCTGGGAAAAGCCCATGTGACGTAATTCTGGTTCCCGCTGTCGCAAAGTGAGGTGACCTTGGGGCGAGAATATGTGCGCCGCAGCGATGCAGGCTGCTAGCAGGTAGCGCTTGGCTTAAATAGGGATTATTAATACCTTATCAAACGAAGGAAATTATTATAGGTGATTATTAAGAGATGTTTTGCTGAGCTCGGTGCCTCATGCATGCATTGGTAATCTCAGACAATGAAAAACTCCTATCTACTCGTATAGAAACTAGGTCCCTGTGACGTCACGTGGAGTGGCATCGCATGGGCGCCAATCTGGCCAATTTTTCAAATGCGGTTAAAATTGACCATTGCCGTTCGTCTGAACTGGGATTTCTAAAACCAAATAATTTGTATATTATGAAAACCCTAATGCTGGGTAACGAATCGCTATCAATGCCTTTCGTTTTCTTTGAAGAAGGAAACTACCCTATTGATAAAGGAATGTACCTATGCGCAATAACACTCAACCCCTGCCAAAATCCGCTCTTCAGTGCCATCTGATGAGAGAAAGACGAACCCCTATCGTGCTGCCCAAATTGGATCCCCGCCACTCCTCCTCTCGGCCCGTCGAGAGCCCTGTCCAGAATGCACCGCGAACCAACTCCGTGCACCACAATCCCACGGCGGTAGAGATGGGGGCGGGGGGAGGGGGTGGGGCAGATCCACCCAAAACACACTGATCCGCAAATACTTGGACGTCTCTTGCTACGTACATCCGAACAGCAGCATACCATTCCACGAACACCAACATTATAATCACCAACGCACCAACTTAACGATTATTTTCCATCGCAGTAATGTCAAAACGACAGAACAAATATCATGACATATACTTAATTCTTTATTGATTACCTTTCTAATTATTAATTCTTTGATTTTTAATTACTTTCATGCTGTTTGAATGACAGCGTAATCAATCCCACACAATTTTACTCTTATTTAATTTAAGATGGAGGTTCAAGATGCTTCTCAATAAATTCTAGTGAGGTTTATCACCGCCAACTATTAGGAATATGGAAACCCACAGCGGAAAAACAAACAGACATCGTATTTTATCAACATAGCTTGATTTCGCAGCAATGGAAGGATCAACAACTTAGCTATTTCCACATAGTAATTTATTGACACCGACCATGGTTTCGTTCAAGGTTCATAATGTTACTCAGTAACGAAATTATGGTCGGTAATCAATAAATTAATATGAGGAAATAGCAAAGTTGTTGATCCTTCTATTCCTGCGATTATGGATTTCCACCAAGTAACGCCCGCTACTATTAATTATAGATTAATTTGATGAAGACCATTTTGAAACTACTTTTACCATTAAAAATATTTTTTACGGAGGATTTTAACCATTTTAAACACCGAAAAAGCATTTGCGGAATCCGTATTTTTTGAAAAGTGGGCAGAAATGTTTTCATTCTAAAACTTGTGAGAGAATAGCTGAATGATGTTTGGGTAATGAATTTTAATAATCAGTTTTTATGGTGACAGAAATTTTCCTTCTACCAACTCATTTCTTTCTAATGAACTTCGTGCCATAGTGAACGACCCATTTTAAATATATATTCCATTCATCATCATCATCTCTGGCATACAATCCTAGGATTGGTTTGACGCAGCTCTCCACTCAGTTCTCCTATCAGCTAATCTTTTCACACCTACGTATTTCTTCTCTTTCAAATCTCTCTTTACTTGTTCCATATATTTTGTTCGGGGTCTTCCTTTTCCATTCTTGCCTTCCATTTGTCCTTCCACGATTGTCTTCATGTCTCAAGATGTGGTCAATAAGATTGTTGTGTCTTCTTATCACGGTTTTATTGAGGCTTCTCTTCTATTCTTCTTAGGACTTCCTCATTAGTAACTATGCCGATCCATCCATCTAACAGATCCTTATCTCTGTAGCTCATTCTTCTGTAGCACCACATTTTGATGTCCTCTATCCTTGCTTTCTCCGCTGCTGTCGTTGCCAATGCCTCATTACTGTATAGAGGCATAATCCAAAGGTCAGTTCTTATAAATTGTTTTTTTGACTTCCATGTTTAAGTTTCCCTCAGTAAGAACGTCTCTCTTTTGGATGAATGCTGTCTTCGCTTGGACTGTTCTGCTGCTATTTCCTTTCTTGCTTCTCCCGTCGCTTGTTATCCTGCTTCCCAAAATAACAGAAAGAGGAACATGCACAATTTTTTAAGTACTAGAAGAAGAAGAAGAAGGTCCCAATCCCAAATGTACTCGCCGAAAATTTCGTGGATGAATAATTTTTTTAAACTGGGTTATAAGTCTTTAAAAATTAATCTTCATCGGCTGCTCGAAAACACGATGTCATCGGAGCACCCGTGCGTGACGTCACGGCACGGTCTCCACTGATGATAGACTGAGGAAGTGGATAGAAAATCGGTCTATTTAGGGGCTCAAACGCAAATTTGGCGAAAATAATTGCTACTTTAACGTAAAACTGCATATTTTTAATATTTTAGGTTGCCAAGGCGTTGTAGAAACAAATAAAGGGGATTTATCGCTGAGATTCGGAAAGATTACATGAAAATAAGTTGATTGCAGTATGTGATCTACGTTACACACCTACATCATTTCCTTAATGGAATAAGTGTATTGCAAAATGGATCTTCAATAGAAAAAGGCGTGAAAAGCACATAAATCGTGCATATTGCCCGGTCGCTTTACTGCCTTTATTTCCACCCCGGCAAAGGTTTCTGCTTGTGTCCCCAAGTACAAAAATAAGAGAAGAAAGTGGTTGATCACCTATAGCATGGAGTTAAGTGATTTATCTACATTGTCAATGGGATACTTATCAACATAATGACACTCTTGAATCAGGGTTACCGTAGGGTGGAGTCGCCAGTTTTTCTCGGATAGCCACCAAATTTAGGATGTGTCACTTATTTCACTTCGAATACAACCCTGAAAATGTACTTATTAGTCTACCAGTTGCAGGATTAAATATAAAAGGTGGTTATTCACGATAATAAATACTAATTACTATTAAACTACGGGGAAGAATGAGGAATATACAAGAATTATGAGGCTTTTGGTAAACTCAATGTTTGCCAATGTGATACCCATGACGTTTGCTGCATGTCGACGCAAAACCTACAATTACAACTCATTTTGCAGATTTCCTCGGTTAAAAAAACGGAGACTCAAGTAAATACAGCGAAAATAGTACTTGAAACTTCTTTCTGTGTCTATCAAATACTTTTATTACCTTTTTAGGAACTTTTAGATCTCAACTCCAGAAGATTGGGGAAAACTATCTAAGTTCCGATAGGCAGGTTACTAATAAAACAAATAAGATTGATTTTCAGCAATTGATTTATTAAATCATGCTGGCCAATAAATAAATAAATATTTTAAAATGCTCGTAGTATAATTTTTATTAATCGCATAATTATTTACCTTTTTGATTTTACTCCACGTTTTACGGTAGTGACTAAGCAATCAATGTTTTTTATGTAATCAGCCACCATAAGGGAGTATACTAATGGTAAACTGGCGTATTGCGCCTTTTAAAAAGCCCTCAAACAAGTCAATTTGCCATCAGAAAGACTACTGCAAAGCTCGACGATGATAGAATTGATTGTTTGAGGCGTAACTTGGTGAAAGTGATTCATAATTAACATTAAAAAGAAGAACGTTGTGCTTTCACATTAATTATTAATGTTAAAGCACAAAGTTATTCTTTTTGATGTTAACTCGACGATGATTTTTAGTCCGATCTCTTGGATCTCTCTTAGCAAAGTACGTAGCTCCCGAAGCCTTTTCTTTGATTTCTTTATTGCTTTCTTGATGTAAACATTGCAACATTAGGGGTGACATTGCACAGCCTTGATTCACTTCTTTCATAAATTCTGATTAATCACACCCGGGCGCTGATTTTATCACCGCTACTTGGTTTTTGTACAAACTGTGGACGAATCTCCTGTCATTGAAAAGAACTCCAATTTCTTTAATGATTCCCAGCATTGTGTTCCAATCCACGTTATCAAACTGCCTTCTCTAAGTCCACGAACGCAACGAACGTTGGCTAGTTCTATTCCATTCTCTTCTCTATGAGCAGCCTAGGGGCCAATATTGCTCCCCCTGTGCCTTTGCTTTTTCTGAATCCGAATTGGTCCTCAATCAAATACTCTCCTGCTCATAGTTCTATTCTTCTAAAGATGATCCTTGTCAGTATCTTCTATGCATCTGTTGTCAGGCTTATGGTCCTAAAATCTTCGCAGTTCTCCGCTCTTTTCCTCTTCGGAATCGGAATTATAATGTCCCTCTCGAATTCGTTTCATATCTCACCTGTCAAATTTACTCTGATGATTTTGTTTAGCTGGTTCAGCGTATTTTCTCCTGCATTTTCTACTTCCAGATGCTTCATTTATGCGAAAGTCTCTTACAGCCGCATCATATTCTGATCTTTAAATTGAAACTCCCATGTCATCTTCATCCACTTCCCTCTCGTTTTCGATTGCATTCGTTCTTAGGCTGCTCCCTTTGCACAAATCTTTCAGATATTCCTTCCATCTCTTCCATTTGTCTTTGTTTTCAATCATTAGTTCCCCAATTTTATCCCTAAGGTCACCACATCTTACGCCTTTCAACTAGTTCCTCACTATCCTATAGGCGGCCTCTACTTTTCCATACACAAGATTGTTTTATACGTCTTCACATTTATTTTTCACCCACGCTTCCTTAGCCTCTCTCGCTTAACTACATATCTCGTTCTTTATTCTCTTGTAACAATTGTGCCATTCCGATGTTTTCCAAGAGTTGTATTTTCTTCTTTCTTCAATGAGATCTAATAATTCCTCCGTGATCCATCGTTTTTCATAACACCCTTTCTTCTACCAAGAACTTACTCAGCTGCTGTCTGCCGACCACTGCTAATAGTTCTCCAACTCTCTTCCGCTGATTTATTGGTCGTACTCTTCTCTATTCTCTTTTCTACAGCTTCTTTAAAAGTCAGTTGATGCTGGACCTCCTCCAAATTTTTTACCTGCCCTATTTTTTCACGACTTTCTTTATTTTTTTTAAATTTTAGGTGGCATTTCATCATAACGAAGTTATGGTCACCTTCGATATCTGCCGCTGGGTATCTTTTGCAGTCCGTCACCTGGCCCCTGAATCTATGGTTCAGTAGAATTTAGTCAATTTGGAATCCTCTAAGATTTCCTGTCATCTTCCACGTGTGTCTTCTATGCATAGGATTTTTGAATAACGTGAGTTCAAAAATTCAAGTAGGCTCTCTCCTCTTTCCATTCCACCTTGATCTTCGCTGATGACAGGATTCTAGTAACTTAAAAAATAAAATTTTTCTTTCCCCTTTCGCTTACTTCCTTTACATCTTGGTAGGCATCTTCTTCTTTTTCATCTTCGAAATCTGATGTAGGCATATGAACCTATACCACTACAGTAGTTACGGGTTTAAACCCCATCTTCACCATTAATATCCTTTAATCATACTACATTTTTTAAACGAATCCCGATGTAAAACCTGTGAGATATTTTTAACAGATTCAGGCTTCATTTGGTGGAAGTTAGACATATTTAAATAAATAAAAAATTGTAGCGCTTTTCCACAAATTGTTTTACTGCGTACAACGCGTTTCGGCTCACAGAGCAATCATCTGGTACAAGATCAGGAAAAGGTACGCAGTAAAAAATTTTGCGGAAAAGTGCTACAATCTTTCATTTATTTAAATATGTAAGATTTTCTCTCCACCCCCACCCAGCCTCTTTTCTCCCCAAACTCAAATAAATGCCTCCCGATATTTCCCTCTACCACCTTCACTTCCACCAATATCATTCACCTCCTTTATTGCAACTTCTGCGCGGTTTTCTACGTAGACCAATCTACCAACTCCTTAACCTCAGAAGAAATAACCCAGGCCAACAATGAAAAAACATTTTTACTGAAAATACCTTATTCTTATGTTTTTTAAGTTGCTGAATCCAAATATGATGGTTTTAAAGTTGGATCACCCACCATTTATTCACATTTTACCGTTAAATTTATGAAATCAAGCAATATTTTTAGAATTTAACGGCTTTTTTATAGTTACAATAAAATTGAAAAAGTAGGTCTAATGAACGAAGATAATGGAGGATAACTGTTGGTACTTTACCGAGAAGTTCAGCAAGCGATTCATCGCAGAAAAAGCTACACAGAAGCTTCAAGGAAAAAAGGGAAAGAAAATGTAGACCAATTCCAGTTGACAAGTGAACCCTGTATCATCACGCTGTAGTAAATACAAGAAATTTTATCACAATGTAGTGAACAGTAAATACACACAATTTTATGATGTAACACTGTTTCATTAATTTCCCTACATATTTTTCATTTCAAACAAAATCTTTTGTTGGCCTGCGTAATCATCGTGCCTCCTGGTGTCGGTCATACCCCCACGCATCTCTCCCAGTGCCCACATATTCTTTGCCACACGGCTTCCTCTTTAACGCTTGTTTCAAGACTTCTGTTCTTGCATCCCTCCCTCCCCCCCACTGACTCTCTCCACACCCTCGAATTGGCGTGCATTTGGCATCTGCAAGCACGAACCGCCCCCATTCGTTGAATCACCCCTCTCTTCCTCCCTTTTCCTCCTCCAACATATTCCTTGCTCCAGCTTCCACATACTCAACCAATAGACGTTGAGAAAGAAGCCTTTTTGAAGGAATATGAAGTGTGGCACAAGTAGATGCGTGTAAGCGTTTATTTGGGAGAGCGGATGGAGACGAGTGGAAGAAGAAGGCTACGAGGGCGCCAGTAGCGGCGAGGGTAAGAACTAGAGAAGGGAGGTGGTAGGCTGGGACCCTTCTTTTGATTGAGCCGCCAGGGGGGGCTCTCACACTCCGAGCGGAACCGAATCCGAAAAAACACGAAATCTGTGAGCCGCCGTTTTAATCCTGGAAGGGAAGGAATCTGGGGTGGGGGGCGTTCGTGTGAAAAGGGTCCGGGCGGGGAGAGAGAGACCCCTGTTGAGTGCGCGTAGGGAAGACGAAGGAAATAAAAAACAAAAAAGCATCGGGAAGCGCCTTCGCCCCGAGCGCCTCACACCTGATGATTCTCTCACCCTCCGAAAAAGGAAAACTTATATCTGCGTGAATTGGAGTTAGTTATTATCTGATGAAGTGTAAGGATTTGATAAAAGGGTAGGGGGGGGGGTAGCCGTCAGAGGACGAGAGGGAGGGGTTTTTAAGAGGGGAGATGAGAAGATGTTTTGATTGGAGGCCCTTCGGGCGCGAATTAAGAGTGTGGCAGGGGTTTCCAACCGCCCCTCACTCGTTTCCCCAAGGGTCGCCGCGCCGCTACAGGGAGCTGGAGGGCGGTCATGTACCCCGTTGAGCAGCAAATATGAGTATAAATGTGTACAACTATGCGAGCGTGTTTGTGTAACGAAATTTATTGTTAGCTTTTATTATTACCTCAAATGATCCAATCTCTCGAATAAAATACCACAACGGGTATAAAAACGTAGCGACTGGTCGTGAAAAATAATTACGTTTACAACTTCAAAACCAACGTAGTCCTTAACAACACTTTCCCGTTGCGTCTAAAATAGTCTCTTCAGGCAAATATAGCTGCGTGAGTTTTTCATATATTTTAGAATAGATAAAAACAAAGCAGTTAAAGTGGTACTTACTTCAATTTTCCCTCATTTTAGAAAATCAGCCTTTCTCATTTTAGAAAGTCTACGGTTTCCTTTTTGACTTCATGCAATTTTGCATGTGATTTTACCCATCCCATTACACAATAATTACGAGGTTTCTAGTCCCTAAATCGCCCTCTCGCACTTCTAGAACAAAATACTTGCAGACTATAATCATTCTTTAAATTTTACTTTTGGAGCTCACTCATAGCAAGTTATTTATGTAGTTTCAAATGCTTATTGCCGCAAAAAAGCAATATCGATGCCTAAGTTCTAACAACAAGTATCTCAAATTCGGCCGGTTCGAGACAGGTACCTTGAACAAAGTGAAATAACACTAAAAAATTAAATACAAGCAATAAACAACTCTTTGTTTGCATTATTAAGATAAGACATTGCAATATTTTCACCTACAATGAGTTTTATTTTCTACACAACACGTTTCGTCATCACAAACGACATTATCGAAACGCGTTGTGTAGTAATAGAACTCAGTAGAAATATTGCAATGCCTTATTTTAATAATATTAAGAACTGCCACCATATCGTGCCCAACATCATACAAGATCTTTGTTTGCTTGTCAATCGATATTATTATTATTACTGTCATGCATTATAACTGAAATGTCAAAACTAACTCTTAAAAATTTAAACATTCCTTATTTTTTTCACCTTACTTAGCACCAGAGTTCACTCCATTCGAGGTCTGTACTTGACTCAACAGTTGAAAGTGATTCGTCTCCCCTCCCTTGTTCCCTTCCTCTATAGCGCATACAGTTTGTACAATATTTGTCACATTGCATGATACAATCAAATTAAAGCTGGATTGATCCATTTCATTTATGTTTTACCGTATGGTTTCGGACACAGCCAATATCTTTTTAAACGGAGTTTTGTCTTTCACTTTCAGCGGCAAATCAAAAGAATGTTTAGAGAAATAAATGATCAACTGCGGCGTGAAGCTAAGAGGGCATGAGACGCCTGTCGGAAAAGACTGCGAGGAAATGGAAAAATTTTGGAAGGAAGGGGGGGGGTAAGCGCATTGCATATTTTCTCTATGACCTTTGACCCCCATTATGACTCTCGATGGTAAAAAAATCGACAATATGGATCTACGAACTGCAAAACTGACTTGGGCACCATTTAAAACCCATGGTTCCACACTTTGGCTGTCATGATGGCCCGAAGTTTAACTCTATGACCTTTGACCCCCATTGTGACCCTCGGAAGTCAAAAAACCAACAATATGGACCTATCAACTGCCTAACCGACTTTGGCACCCTTCAAAACCTATGGTTTGACACGTTGGTTGCCATTATGGCCCGACGCTTAGCTCTGTGACCTTTGACCCCCATTGTGACCCTCGGAGGTCAATAAACCAACAATGCGGATCTATGAACTCCCCAACCGACTTTGTCACCCTTCAAAACCTATGGTTTGACACGTTGGTTGCCATTATGGCCCGACGCTTAGCTCTGTGACCTTTGACCCCCATTGTGACCCTCGGAGGTCAATAAACCAACAATACGGATCTATGAACTCCCTAACCGACTTTGTCACCCTTCAAAACCTATGGTTTGACAAGTTGGTTGCCAATATGGCCCGACGTTTAACTCTGTGACCTTTGACCCCCATTGTGACCCTCGGAGGTCAATAAACCAACAATACGGATCTATGAACTCCCTAACCGACTTTGTCACCCTTCAAAACCTATGGTTTGACAAGTTGGTTGCCAATATGGCCCGACGTTTAACTCTGTGACCTTTGACCCCCATTGTGACCCTCGGAGGTCAATTAGTGAATAATACGGGTATTTGGACAATACCAATGACTTGGGCACCCTATAAAAACCATGGATCGACACCTTTGTTGGTACGCCATTCTTTTTGTCACCCTTATGACCTTGACGGTGACCTTACTGGGTCAACGGTTGAATTTTCGTAAATAAAAGTGTTATTTTCGGGTTTCTCGGGTCCGAAACCCTAAGATTTGACATCTTGGTCATTGAAATTCAGACATTTTTCTATCTCGATTTTTTAAACATTGAAACCCCATAAGGCAAATTCACATTTTTGGTTTGGACCCAAATTGTGAGGTCAAAAGGTCAAAATTGTAAAATTTTGCTTACACTCAACAAAACTTAGGACCTTTCCCCATAAGTGTGTCAAATTTCATGAACATTGCTCAATGTAAAGTTACTAAAATTACAGGTCAAAAATGACACACGACCCTTGGGACAGTCTGTATAAATCACCATGGTGTTGGGGGGGGATTGAGGGCAGGCTCTAGAAGTCTCCTTCTTTACTGGAGAGGATGAAGAGTTGATCTATGGTCCGCTGAAATTGCAAGAAAGCCACACACCTCTCCTAACCCGTGATGATGTATAAACTCGATGCGCAGTCACGGCGCAAGATTTGCCCTGAGGTGCTCTCTAGCGTTGAGAACGGAAAGACGGCTATTAATAGGGTGGTTTCCTTCATCAAAGAAAACGAAATGCATTGATTGCGATACTTTACCCTTCATTAGTTTATTCATAATATACAAATTATTTGGTTTTACAAATCCCAGTTTAGACGAATGTTAATGGTCAATTTTAATCTCATTTGAAAAAGGCCAGATTGGCGCCCATGCGATTCCACTCCACGTGACGTCACAGGGACCTAGTTTCTATATGAGTAGATAGGAGCTTTACATCGTTTGAGATTAACAATGCATGCATGAGGCATAGAGCTCAGGGAAACATGTCTTAATAATCACCTATTAAAACTGCCTGAGGTCGGAAAGTTTTCTTCGTTTGATAGGGTAATAATAATCCTTGTTTAAGCCAGGCGCTACCTACTAGCAGGGTACTCTGCTACCTGCTAGCAGCCAGCATCGTATCAGTGCTCGAAGTCTCGCCCCAAGGGCACCTCACACGGCGACAGCGGTAACCAGAATGACGTCACACGGGCGTTTCCCAGAATTCATACTTAGCCGTCGTGTTTTCGTGCGCTTGAAAATTTTCTCTTTTCATTTAATCGCAAATAATAGATACCGTCATTAAAAAATGTAAAAGCGTGAAATACGTACTCCAGGAGTAATAATCTTTCGATTTAGGCAAGAGAAAAATAAAGGGAAATAATCCTATTTCAAGGTTACCCATTGAAATTGACGTTTGGCATAATTGTGATTTAAGAGTGGAAAATTAAAGTAGTTAGCGATTTTTTTTCATTGTTATCGACAAATTCCCCCAGTAAAATCTGAGTCTACTGAATATAATATGAGCTGTAAACCGAAATTGATGACGGAGAAGAAATATAATATCAATTTCACATTTTCTATAAGAAAACATAGTGAAAAGACCAATTTTAATTGAATGTTGACGGACCCGGGCTTCGGAATCTCTTTTACCATTTTATTGGAAGTGCTGATGACTTGGCTGCTGAAACCCGCGTCGGCCAGTATGACTTTGAGTGCGCAAATAACCTTTCGATTTAGGCAGTAAAAAAATAATAGGAAATTACCTTATTCCTAACGCGGGACCTGGAGCAACCAAAAGGGGCATCGCCGGACATCCGTGGATCGCCAAAATTCCAGTCTTTTTTTCGCTCCTCGATTCATCGCCAAGTACGCGAGATACCCGGTGCGAAAAATTGGCGGTCTTTCGCAGATTCGTGGACGCGATCAGCGAATCCTGTTTAGCGGGTCTCGCTCTCGCGGTCCGTCGGTCTTTTCTCTCTCATGGGGCATCTCTCCATTCAATAAGCGGTCCTTCCTCAAAGAGTCGATACTAATTACGACACCAACTCATGAATTGTGGTACCATTTGAGCCTTTTTTAGTGGAATAAAAATGAGGTAATTCTTTGAAAAAGATTTATATTTTACATTCTACTGAGTAATTAATATTAGGAAATTATAAAAATTCATATGAGGTTGCAGTAAAACCATCGTTAATGCAAAATAAAAGACACTTGAATTTTATGCTAAGAGGAGAAAATACGCGTGGGTACCTGGATGTGGCAGGTAAGGTTTTTTTCAAGTCGGCTACCCAATCGTAATTTTTTACGCTAAATAAAGAGTTAAAATTGTAATTAGGAGGTTAAAACACTGAATTGTGGGGATACGGAAGCAATAGAAGAGCAGTTTCTTTAAAAAAAACTATTAATTAATGGTGTAAGGTACAAGTTGCTCCATCAATTTGATAAACATAATCTCGAAGGGTCGGATCGAAACGGGAGTGGTGACGTTCGAAAAAGGAAATGCCGGCACAAGGAATGGGTTTAATTACATATTTGTCGACCCATTGGAATGAAGAAAGCGCGAAAAAGGGGCGATTTCCCATTCATCTAACACGGGGAACGAAATGCAGGGGAAATTTTCTCTGACTCTTATTGGAAACATATTTACAACATGTGAATTGGCTATTCAAGGAGGAGGACAATATTTGGGGAATGAGAATGGCTTTTATCGCTGAAATCGTGAGCATGAGAATCTAATTCGTGTATAAATTGACATTCAGTTACTTCTTTCATTATGAGTGTGTAAGGTCAGTTAAGTTTCTCAATGATTCTACGATTTGGGCGTCCAGATTCAAGTGTTAAATGTTGCCTTTGGTAGAGGGCGCTTGGGGGAGGGGCGGGAGGGGGAGCAGAGCGAGGAACCTTTTCATCTCTTAAAAGTGAATGAAATCATCCGAAGCGTACTTTATACAAATATTGAGATTTTCAGAATGCTAGGTGACGCTAAACATGTTAAAAGAAACTTCTTTGTGATTTCCCCGCAGCTTTTTAACTACCTCAACGCCAATGTGTCATTTTCAATGGGGGAGAGCCAACTTACAGGAGTAAGGTACTGCATGCAAGCCTTTTATATATTTGAATGAGGAGTGGGGGAAGGATCAAGCCGAGAGGGAGGGAGGAGTCCATCCAGGACAGCAGTGGATACGAAACCCTAGGGCGGGCTCGCCGGTTACTCTTCTGGGGGCAGGGTCTGGAAGCGTTGGCTTATCACCTCTGCACCTCAGAAGGGGGAGGACTGGAAGGAAAAAAGGAAGGAGGCGCCGCCGCGATAGGAGCCCGACGACGCCTCTTAGGAGTGGATAGGGAAGGAAGGGATGGGACGAGGAATCCCGCACCGTCACAAAGGCGGGCGGGTCCTACCATCAGCGAAACCTGGCAACAGCCATTGCCATTCTAACAATTTTGGAGGATTATCCTATGAGGAAGAATAATCCAACGATCAAATTGTTAGATAATCCAGGACAGCAGTGGAGGAAGAACTGGCGTTGGAATACAAGTCAGATTGTGAAACCTATAGAAAATTTTGGGAAGGATTAAAATTTGGAAAATCATGCCAAAAACATGCATACGGTAAAACGGAATACCTTAACATTTCTACAATTAATAAGTAAATTCTTTTTTTTTACCAGTGTGGAAAAAGTACAAAGTAATTTTTTGAACATGTCCAACGTACGGAGATTCCGCGAAGCATCGCCTCCATCAACAAATGAAAGCGGTGAGCGTCAACGTCAGTTGCCTTAAAGGGCGGGAGGGGGGGTGGGAGGATTTGATTCGCTGGAGCAGAAAAGCGCTTGGGGAGGGAGGGGTTGGTGAGTGGGGGAGCAGAGCAGAGCGAGAAACCCTTTCATCCCTTAAAAGTGAATGAAATCATCCGAGGCGTGCTCCTCAAAGTCCGGGGCAGCTTGATTGATACAAATATTGAGATTGTCAGATTGGTGAGGGGTTTGAGCGCCTTCTTGCCGATTGGCGATTGGAGAGACAGACACGGACGGATGCGATTCACTCATTTGTGGATTTTTGAATGAGGAACGAGGCTCAAAAAGAAAGTGATACTTGGATGAATTTATCCGGAAACTTCGCTGGCGTCGTCATTCTGATAAAGAAAAAGTTTTCACTGTGGAATAAAACAATAGCATAAATACCAATTCGCGATTTAAAACATCATTTCAGTATGCCCTCAACGAATGCGTAAAGAATAATCAAATGTAAAGATGAGTGGTTGAACAAGTTTTCTGGGGTCATTTGAGCGGGTGAGTGTCCAATCAGGCCGACTTCCGAACCACGAATCGTTTTCTAGGCGAGATGAATGATGGAAGCAATTCTTCTCACCCTGAAACTGATCTTAGGCTCGAGGATGGAAACGTCGGCCAAAATGGATCCGTAACCCGGTGGACGACCCGAGAAAAATTCCTCGAAGAATCGTAAACAGTGTAGAAAGGATTTACTTTAACATAAAACATCAACAACGAGGGTTGTCTTTTCTAAAAAATGCCAGTGAATTAGGAATTCAAATAAACTTTAATTTTGTAGAGGATAAGTAAAAACACCTTTTACTGGAAATAACCTCTCGTCAGAATCCATGTTTCGACAACATCGTAAGCCTCAGATAGTAGCCAGTATTTGAAGATGATAATTGGGTACCTCCCGTTAAAACTTGTTGCATTTCATTAGGTAAACTTCGTTACAATGCGCATAATTTCTTGCGTTGGTAGTAGTTCAGTTTGCAGTCCCAACATCAGGGCGTCATGCTCATCGGAGCCGTACATCACAGGACAGTTAGCCTTTCAATTCGGGCGAAAATGTAGCGAAGAACGATGAAAGTGCAGAGTAGATAGATTGGAGAAATACACTGCGAGATGTGGACTATTTCACTGAAATATAATTTTTGTATAGAGTTAAAAAAAGCTAAGGCTCTCAGAATGCTTCTCAAGTACTCCTTGGAAACTTACCTTAATCGGTAGAATAACGCTAAATAATAACGCTAATATTATTTTCCCAATTTTATTTAATAAATGCTTAGCCTATGAGGCCGCTAAAAACTTCTACGTAGAGGAAAACCACAGCCGTGCGTGTGCATGCGCGCCACTTTCATAAGATCTCCAATTTCAGCAGCGAGGAAATCGAGTGCAGAGGGAAACAAGTGCTACAACACATGAAGCGTGGGAGTGGGGGGGGGGGGGGGAAGTAGTAAGGGGAGGGAGGGAGTTTTGGAGGAAGGGTTGCAGGTGGCGCGATGGTTAAGCAAAGCGAAAATTTGTACAATAACATGAGAAATGGAAGAGGAAAATTGTTATCTCTATTACGGCATTTGCTGAGATACCTACCTAAAGGAAAGCACAACTACGGCTATTCAAACTTCTGGTATTGAATTAAATACAAGTTTAGTCTCTAGGCATAATTAAGGGAATGAGAGGAAAATGGGGTAGCAGGATAGGGGGAGCTAGTTAGAAAATTTGAATTAGATATTAACTTTGGAGACTTGTTGAAATATAGCATTATAAAGAATTAGTAGTCTTCCTCAATTCACCAGCCATTGCATGGATTTTCCTTCTTCCTTATATCTGCGATTAGCTTAATACGAAGAGTCGGATGGGAGCCCAGCATTACGCCACAACTAAAAGAAAACTTCTCCTTTTCATGAAATATTACTCAGATCAATTTTTTATTTCTTACTTTTTAGAGGAGGATTGTATCCACAACACATAACAAAATAAGAAGGATCGAAGGGGATGTTACACCATCAAAAAACGACTAAAAACTTGAAAATCGTCATAAACTCAAAAACTTGCTTCATTTTCATAAAACAATCGATTAATAATCTTTTATGTATCAGTGTCTTAAAATAAGACACTGCAAGCTTTTATATCTTCCTTATTCCCGGAGATAGGACGTTAAATTCGCAGATTATTCCGTAAAATAGCGGTTTTGCAACATTGCAATGCCTTACAAACCGTGAAATGCATTACAGAAAGACTGGTTTTCTCGTTTCCTTATCAAGTGAAGATGATTTGCGAAATTTGGTCACAATCGGTGACCCAGGTGGAGTATGGGTTTAAATGACTGTATCTTTTTAAATACTGGGATATTTATTTGCATTGCAGTGATACAGGATTGATTTATAAATGAAATCAACAGCTGGAAAATGATTTTCATTCCTAGTAGAGCAGATTTTAAGAATAAGAAAATCCTCAGATGCGTAAGATTCGCCAAAATATTTAACACCTCTTGAACAATCACAATTTTTGAAACAATTATGGTACGTGAACGCTTCCTACTATCTAGCAGTCTTCCAGTAGTTAGTCGTAATGGTACCACAAAAATTGAAATCGGGGCCACCTTGTTCAACGTTAATCCTTATGCATACGCGGGAACCGATACAAAATAACTTAATAATGCATAGGTATATTCTGCTCGAAGGAAGGAAGGAAGCATTAGGAAGCGCGAAAAATATCTCGCGGCAGCTGCCTGAAAAAATGATCATTCTAGCTACACACGGGTAGCCACACTCATAGGTATTTGCTTCACTCTGTAAGCTTGACGAATCTATTATTTTTATTTTATAATTTTCTCCGTAGTACTAATATAAAAATAAAGAAATATATTAATTAATTAGCAGAACAAATAACGTAAAACATTACGTTTGTCGTTTATAATTGCAATTTCTGTGGCCTGGGTTGAATACCCACATATATACACATTAGAATTTGCATTCAATTGTGAGGTATCCAAAACAATGAAATATTTTACTGAATGAGCTTATCTAAAAACCAGGAAAAATACCAATATATTCAATTTTTACTAACTTTTTTGGTTAACATTTTTCATCAACTAAAGATGTATTAAATACCTTGGGTAACCGGGTGTACTTATCAGTTAGAAAATCCGGTATAAAACAATTCATGACTTGAAGTATGTTCACCAATGACGTAGCTCTCCACTCAATTCCCTTGCCAGCTAATCTTTTCACACCTACGTATTTCTTCTCTTTCACACCTTTCTTCACTTGTTCCATATATTTTGTTCGGGGTCTTCCTTTTCCGTTCTTGCCTTCCACTTGTCCTTCGACGATTGTCTTCATCAGGCCATCATGTCTCAAGATGTGGCCTATAAGGTAGTTCCGTCTTCTTATTAAGGTTTTCATGAGGCTTCTCTTCTCTCCTACTCTTCTTAGGACTTCATCATTACTAACTCGGTCGATCCATTTGCTCCTCATCGTTCCTCTGTAGCACCACATTTCGAAGGCCTATTTCCTTGCATTCACCGCTGATGTAATTGTTTATGCCTCACTCACATCCATGTTGCGATGTTATTTTACCGAATCTGTTTCATACCTTGGTCAGGTGTATGGTATGGGGAGAAACATGTACTCTGTTAACTAAATACAATACAGAACAAGTTGCTGCGGTTTACCAAATCCTGCGACGATGGACCAGAGAGCATTACACAAAATTCACAAGAATAGGGTGGTTTCCCATTATTTTTTTATTGTATAAATCGAAAGGTTATTACTCCTGGAGTACGTATTTCATGCTCTTATATTTTCGAATGGCGATATTTATTTTTCGCGATTAAACGAAAAGTGCTCTGTGCCTCATGCATGCATTGGTAATCTCAGACGATGCAAAGCTCCTATCTACTCGCATAGAAACTACGTCCCTGTGACATCACGTGGAGTGGAATCGCATGGGCGCCAATTGCCATTCGTCTAAACTGGGATTTCTAAAACCAAATAATATGTATATTATGAATGCACTAATGGTGGGTAACGAATAGCAATAAATGCATTTCGTTTTCTTTGATGAAGGAAACTACCCTACTAGACTCGGAGCCGGTAGAAGCTCGGAGACTACTGGGTAAACTTGGATTTGTAAAGTAATTAGGATCAGGTCCTAACTGTATTTACAGGTTGGCCAGCAGCGAAGGAAATGAGAGAAGAGAGAGATTTTTCAAAACGGAGAGTTATTCGAACGCGTGTTTCGGCGAACAGCGAATGACTTTGATCATTGCCACCACTGGTCAGCCTCGATGACAGGCGGGGTGAATTCCTCCCCGCGAAACAGGAGGTCGCGGGTTCGAGTCACGCCTGGGTGGGTTGCACCCATTCAGGCTATGGTTGTTCGTGCACGTTAAAGTTGTTAACATACTAAAACGCCTATGTAAAAAGACAATATAGAGATGTTTTCGGTGGTTCGGAAATAAAGAGAGAATTTAACTGATAACTTCCGGCTTTACTTTGTGAAACCTCTTCATAATGGAAATAAAGAAATAAAACTTTGTAAGGGTCACTATTATTTTAATATGGCCTCGACCCGGGTTTCGTAACGTGGTTACATCTTCAGGTCCTTCCTTGCCCTGCCTTCAGACCTGAAGATGTAACCACGTTACAAAACCCGGGTCGTGGCCGTATTAAAATAACAGTGAACCTTACAAAGTTTTATTTCTAAAGAAAGAATTATCTACATCGCATACATTTCCTTTGGCAAAGGGCCTTGGCACCTCGATTTCAACTCCATTGTGACGTCATCCACCCACATATAGGCCAATTTCTAGTATTCACCATAATTATGATATTTCTTGGGTTAGACCAAAATTGCGTTCGTCTCCGAAACATATTTGAATAAAGCTATTTTCCCCGTATCATTCATTGACTCTGCATTACGAAAATATGCCAGAGAATCGGGTAAATTAATGATGCGGGTGTGTCAGAACCCCGTCCGCACCCCGTCTTTCGAGGCAATGTGAAAAGCTGAGTCGTCCTTGCGTTGAGGCATCACGATTTTAAAGAATTCGATAAAGGTTTTAATGAAGACAACATGTAAAATTATTTTTTCGGGAATCGTAATAATTTTTTCGGGAAATCGCGAATCTATCGACACTGCTACTTCAGTAATATTTTGAGAAAAAATACGACATTTCTTAGAAACCTATGAACCAAGAACGCCCTGATGGAAGACTGGAAAAATCATGAAACTCAACTATAGGGAATTGCTGGCTTCTTTCATACTTATTGCCGACAGAACAGACAATCGGAGATGATAACTGTGAATAAAGTAGTAGGAGCAAGCAATAAAATGATCCTTAAAATGTACCTAAGATAGCAGAAATTAATTTTGAAACCTTGTGCATGGAATGCGACTTTCAAATGCGTAAAATGCTGAGCGTAGGTGCGTTATAATCATGGATGCATGCCCTTTCAGTGATATTTCAGTGGGCTTTAATTCACCCGCGCAGCGCCCACAAATCAATCGCTCGCGGCATTAACATAATCTAGATTTCCAAACGCAGATACGAGCCGTAGCGGTGGTTTGTTAGCGGTCTGTTGCGTTGCCCGGACACCGCTTTCACTCCACATTCATTACGGCGAGTGCATAATCCACCAATAACTTGCGTGACGATGACAGAACACTTATAAAGCGTCGTAAAACACCGTCCGAGTGACGCGACCGGCGCCAAAGTGATATCATCCAGGGTTTGCGCTGTGATGCAGAGGGATGACCGTCAGCCAACACTGAATTCGAGAAGCGCACTCACTTGATTACACGCCTACTTTGCGATTTCGACTCCTGACCGATAGAAACTCCGTAGGGTGCGTGATAGGCACATATTGCGTATGAAACGCCTTTACATGCTTGGAAACTATAGTCCCCTTCTTATATTCATTCCAGGTTGTCAGCGCTGAGGCTGATTCATAACTTCATGGCCAAAAATGCAATTAATAGCTTTCAATATCCATTCCACCGATTGTCACCATTGGACGAGTCTTTAGCAGTTACATTTGCGAGGGCTAACGATTCCCTGCCAAAAGATGTCCACCGCAAATGCACATGTCACGGCGCGCACTAACTCTTTCTAAAGCCTGAAGAAATCTCGGTAGAATATTTTATAAATAACGAAAGGGATTTTACGGTACACTACGTCGTTATCTGAAGAATAAATAAGGACGCCCTTCTTGATTGTTTCCCCACGGAAAAATGTTTCCCTAGAAAACGGGTACATGTTCCACAGAGAAAAAAATCTGCAAGACCTTGCCCACTGATTCTGTTCAATGCGTTCCGTGGAACATCAAGAATATGAATAAAATGGTGACTACCTTCATTCCTCACTGATTATAATTATATGCGTATATACATGCACACGTGCAACATTATTTTCACTGGAAATGTTGGAGGAAAACTTAAGAATTACAAACGAACTAAATATAATATACTTTACATTCCAACGATATCTAGGGAATAACGCACATTTTCCTAAGATAAGAATGTGTTCTGGACATGATCTTGACACTCTCTAGATAAAGCTTATAATTGCAGTCTTAATTTCATGACTAATAATCGCCTGATATAATGGCCGAAAAGGCTTTGTATTAAAATCATTAAAACGGGACTTGGGTAGTAATTACGATGAAAAGCTTCCAAAAAAGAGCTGCGGAATATACTCCAGAATACTGTCATATACTGGTGATTAAGTGACTGGTGACATCACATTATAGCTGCTATTTTGCTTGAATTTTATCAAGCTTCAATTCTGGCATCATAGCTCTTGAGTTAATAAATTTAAATTCATACCTTAAGCGAGGGAGAGCATACCCGTAGTAATTCAGAGCTTTTCTAATTTCCTCATCATCGCATGAGGTTTCTTAGAGGGAAAATGGAAATAACGATAATTCTTTCGCAAAACTGACACATGCTAGAAAACGCTAATGAAAGACATATCTACGAAATAGATAAAAAAATTACACAAGGTGATGTGTAAGCACATTAATGAGAGAAAATTGAAAAAAAAACATCGAAAATGCGTTAGAATCTCACCCATGTCTTTCTTTTTCATTCCTTTATATTTTAAATAAGTTATCCTTGAATAGCGCTTGAACCCGTAACCGTTACCGAATCTCTCATACCATTCCCCATGAAGCTATAAGTGCACAGGGAACTACTACATCGGACTTGTTACTTAAATTATTTACTGATTGTTGAACTCCTGTATCCAATCAATGACCACTCTATCATTTCTTGCACCATTCGCTGCCTCTCTCGAATAGACAGTGGTCCCAAAAGGTTTTTCAATTTATTTCCAAACTCTTGCTCCACCGTTCTCTTGGTCATGATGGCCTTAGCTCCATCTTTGTACGAAACTGCGCCTCCTCCCTCGCCATAACCTTCCTATTGAATCGCTGTTTCTTGCTTGGGGTCTCGACCCTTCAATTGAAAATGGCATACGTTATTCCTATCCATAAATCAGGCCCAGATTACTAAGCACCGACCTATTTCTTTACGTCCAATCCTATCACCCTCTGCCTAGAGAATTAGCCTCATCAGACTGCATTACTTTACTTCTCCTCACCTGTCCAGCAATCAACACGGCTTCCTTCCCAGTACGTCTTGTCTGACTAACCAGCAGGTTTTCCAACACTATGCTCTTAGCTCAATAGCTAAGAATATAAAACCTGATTCCGTCTTCCTTGATTTTTCTAAATCACCTGATTCTCTGAAATTTGTCCCACTATTTCACGAAATGAGCCCGCGGTTCAATGTACACGGCAGATTTCCGGGTCTCCTTAAATCCTTCTTTAGTATTGCACTGGTCTACGGTAACTTCTGGTGTTCCTCAGGGTTGTGTTTTGGGACCATATTTATTCAATCTATACCTTGATGACTTTGCCTCCCCAGTGTTTCTCTCCCAAGTGCATGCCAATCTTCACGCTTCTGATAGTAAAAGCTTCAAACATATGCAAGCTTCGTCTGACTGCCGAGTCCTTCAAAATGCCTGAGACAAGACCATTAAATGTTGCAATATCTTGAAACTCAATTTATATATGTACATCCAAATGACTATATCGATATCACTTAAAAATAAAACCACTTAAATTTTACTGCCCAATTAATTCTTACTCGCTGATCGTGTTCCGCCGGTAAAGAATCTAGGAATTCTAACAGATATTAAACTTAACTTTTCCGACCATATCCAATCGATTAAAAATTAAGCGATGTCACAATTAGGTCTTTTTTATCGCTTCACGGAAACCTTTCACCCATACCCCTACTATCGTCCTTTTCATAATTCATTCTGCCAATCACTTATTACTGCTTCCCCATTTGGTCCATTTCTACCCCGAACTAACTTTTCTACCCTTAACAGTCTAACGAGTTTCCCTACCAGGATTCTAAAATACAGAATTCCCCTTTCCGCGACATGCCAACTGATCCTTAATTATCTTCCCTTGGCATTTCGAATCTTTCCAATCAAAGGGCAAATAATTATTCAAAATTAATTTACAACATTCTCACTTCGAATATTGATTCTCCTGAATTACTTTCCTTCGTTAATGACAAATGAGTCCATAGGCATTCCTTTCTCATATCACTCGCATATCCCCAGACTTTCCCTTATCAAACGTCCCCTTTACTCACCTATTAACTCTCTATCAAATCACTTCAAACCTTTGCTGCTCCCATCTGAATCTTTCATCAACCTTTCTATGTCCCATACATCAGTAAAAAAAACTACCACCCTCACCTTCCTCTTTCATTTTTCCGTTGAATTTTTCATCATCACTGGTCAACAATCCTAAGATTGGTTTGACGCAGCTCTCCATTTCTCTCTCCTATCCGCTAATCTCTTCATAGCTACATATTTATTCTCTTTTACATCCTTTATAACCTGTCCTATATAACTCATTCGGGGCCGTCCCTTGCCCTTTTTCCCTTCTACTTGTCCTTCAACGATTGTCTTCATCAGACCATCGTGCCTCAAAATGTGGCCAACTAAGTTGTCCCTTCTTCTGCTTAATGTTTCTAGGAGGCTTCTCTTTTCTCCCACTCTCCTTAGCACTTCCTAGTTACTCACACGGTCACGGTTGAATTTTTATAGCCGTTATAGCAGAAACAGAGAAGAATTTGAAAAATATTCTGGTTAATATGGGTAGAGTAATGAGTAGATATCAACTGAAAATAAGCACGAAGAAAACCAACATCTTAGTATGCAGCAGAAGAGAAGAAGTCAAGACCAACATTAAAATAGGGAGGCAAAAACTGATAGAGGTGGATGAATTCTGTTATTTGGGAAGCAAGATAACTAGTGACGGGAGAAGCAAGAAAGAAATTATCAGCAGAATAGCCCAGGTGAAGAGAGCATTCCACCAAAAGAGAGACCTGCTTACAGCGGGAAATTTAAATATGGAAGTAAAGAAACAATTTATAAGAACCTACATCTGGAGTATGCTCCTATACGGAAGTGAGGCATGGACAATGACCGCAGCGGAGAAAGCAAGGATAGAGGCCTTTGAAATGTGGTGCTACGGAAGAATGATGAAAATCAAATGGATCGACCGAGTTAGTAACGAGGAAGTGCTAAGAAGGGTAGGAGAGAAGAGAAGCCTCATGAAACCCTTAATAAGAAGACGGAACAACCTTATAGGCCACATCTTGAGACATGATGGCCTGATGAAGACAATCGTCGAAGGACAAGTGGAAGGCAAGAATGGAAAAGGAAGACCCCGAACAAAATATATGGAACAGTAAA
Organism: Ischnura elegans; assembly: GCF_921293095.1. NCBI lineage: Eukaryota > Metazoa > Arthropoda > Insecta > Odonata > Coenagrionidae > Ischnura > Ischnura elegans. The sequence goes on from NC_060250.1 coordinate 132,538,376, forward strand.
GAGAGATGTGAAAGAGAAGAAATACGTAGGTGTGATAAGATTAGCTGATAGGAGAACTGAGTGGAGAGCTGCGTCAAACCAATCCTAGGATTGTTGACCAGTGATGATGAATCATGTCTTTTATGTTTCTTTTGCTGTTTATATTTTAACCTCCGTATTTATATCCATTATCATCATGTCACAGTTTCATAGAAAATTGACGGAAATCCTGTAAATGATCAACTTATGAAATGAAAACGTTAATTTAAGTTTTCAAAAGCCTTTTTTATGATATAAGAACCGAACTTTTCGTAGCCGTTCCACCAAAAAATTAGGTAAAGGAATTTCTACAGATCTTTCTAAGTTAGCATAGAACACCGACAAGTTGACTCTGCGATCGCTAGAGGTATACTGGGGGAAGTTGACGAAAACTCCAATGTAATTAATTCGAAAGGCTGATACTTAGAGGGACCCAATGGTGAAGGACACTTTGTACCTTTAGTGAGAATTTAATCTCTCAGTCTTTTATTTTTCGGAGAATAACGAAGTATTCTTTAGTCGCTCTTATGCTGTGAAAGTACGAGAATTTCTGAGCGGGCGAATCATTGCGAGCGCCAAGGTGGTAAAGTGAATCTTCCGAACTACTGCTGCATATTTTAATAGGGTGGTTTCCTATTATTTTTTATTGCCTAAATCGAAAGATTATTACTCTTGGAGTACGCATTTCATGCTTTCAGATTTTTAAATGGCGATATCTATTTTTCGCGACCAAATGAAGAGTGAAAAATTTCAGGTGCGCGAAAACGCGACGGCTAAGTATGAATGCTGGGAAAAGCCCGTGTGACGTCGTTCTGGTTCCAGCTGCCGCCAAGTGAGGTGACCTTGGGGCGAGGCTTTGAGCGCTGATACTACGCAGGATGCTAGCAGGTAGCACTTGGCTTAAATAAGGATTATTAATACTTTATCAAACGAAGGAAAATTTACGACCATAGACAGTTTTAATAGGTGATTATTGAGACATTTTTCCCTGAGCTCTGTGCCTCATGCATGCATTGGTAATCTCAGACGACGTAAAACTCCAATCTACTCGTATAGAAACTAGGTCCCTGTGACGTCACGTGGAGTGGTATCGCATGGGCGCCAATCTGGCCTTTTTCAAACGCAGTTAAAATTGACCATTGCCATTCGTCTGAACTGGGATTTGTGAAACCAAATAATTTGTATATTATGAATACCCTAATGGTGGGTAACGTATCGCAATCAATGCATTTCGTTTTCTTTGATGAAGGAAACTACCCTATTATCGTTGCTATGATATGGCACATAATATTGCCATAATTACTGCTATTTCTTTCTGATATATATTTTCATCATTCACGCGAGGATGAGGTGAAATGGGAGCTGGAACATTTAGAAAATATGTGAAGAATTGCGAAAAATAATCGGCGAAATCGATCATTTTTAATGCATTTTTATGCAATTTACGGGTTCCCTAAATCCACCTCCTTACCGTACACGTTCATGTTTTCATGTACGTAGTGTGTAAATTTTAATAATTTTTACCCCTGTAAACCTTAGAAGAAAATCAAATTCTAGATCCTCCCTCCAAATTATCGAAAAACTATTGACATAGTAGGGGGGCTCCTCGAAAATGGTGGTTGATGGGGAAAACCGAGGTCATATTCGGATTCAGGAGGGCATCTTACACTGGATGCAGCAGGAATGGTGTCAGGGTCGATTTTCATGGCGTCCGAGCATTTTTATTTTACTCTTTTGGTGGTGTTTCATTCCATGCTAGAAGTGAACATTTTTCATTTTATTTTTTTATGTTTTTTCCCCTAGCCTTTTTTTTCATCTGTTTTATTGGTAAAAACTTATTTTCCACACATTTTCAGCGAATTTGTAAGAAATGTTCCTTGTTTTGCTCTTGCAAGACTCAAAAGGCAATTAATGTACGGTTTTTAATTTATAATTTTGATTAATTTGAGCCTAAGGAAACCCCATAATAGGTAAAATTATACTCTACCATAACAAAGAGGTACTGAGGCTAATGGCTTGAAAGTCATATTCAATAAGAATGATGAAATAAGAGATATTCTGTCCCTGATAACAAATTTTCGTCTCACACTTGATTCGTCTCCTTTGCGGTTTCCATCATCACCCACTACAGCAAATAAACCCACTTTCTAATTTATTTATTCGGAATTTACTACATTACTACCCATTCTTTGACTGAAAACGAAATATATTAGTCAGTGGAAAAGTCCAGGCAAAGCGAGCATTCCACAGAATGAAATGAGAAGTCAAGCTTGGAGGAAAATGAAATAAAAGAAACTTTTGATATGGAAATGAAGAGTGGAAGCATTCGAAATGAGCAGCTTTAGAAGAATGGTGCAGATAAAATGGATCGCAAGGAATGGGCAATGAGAGGTTTCTAAGAAGAGAAGAGGGAAGTATGCCTAGTGAACACAACGAGATAAAGGGAAAGTAAATTGAATCATCATATAATCTCATGAACATAATTCTCACACGGAGAGCGGACTGGCAAACGAAGGTATCGAATAAGCAAAGATTAAGCAAATTAAGGCCCCTACCATCGCAGACGCCTCGTTTATCGCCCAAAAACGGATAATGAGATGACTTACGAGGTGGTGCATCAAAGAATAGGAGAAGGAAAAGACAGAGACAGACCCGAAATATATGCCGTATATAGGCCATGCAATGAGGCATTTCGTAATTGGATAAGGAATATGGTGGAGGGAAAAATGAAAGAAAAAGTCCCTCCAAGGAGAGCTGCTGATAAGTCACGCGGGACGGACAGAGAAAGGCACTTGGGAAATGTGCACTGAAGGGACTAGAAGAGGAGAAACTATGGATGGGGGACTGCCAATCCTGAAGACAGTTGTCCAGGATTAGTTATGATGCTGCTAGGGCCAACTGCATACACAGTGATATGGCTTACATTTAGTTGATATTAGCTAATAATTGGCTAAATGAAATAAGTATAAAGACAAGAAATCCGAGTATCAATTAAAGCTGGAAGGAAAATGCGTCGCACGAAGGGTTTTTTTTTTCAAAAGCCGTCAGCAATTATCGTCCGCATAGGACCCGCCTGTCCTGAGAGAAAGGTCTCCCCGCAGATGACTTCTAATGGCAACACAAAACCGGTTTGGAGATACTTTCTCTCCAATTGTCATTTGGATTTCGTGACTAATTTGGGTTTGCACGACTCACCGCACAGGTGAGGCGTGCAAATCCTCGCCCCGCGAAAATAATCCGTCAATCCGGAGGACCAAAGCGGATTCCATCGCACGAGCACTGAATCTGCATTATTGCTGCGCAAAGAAATAGTGCGAAGAGAATCAGCGCTAGTAAGTGTTGCTGTGTTGAGTAATATGTTTCGCGAACAAATTAGGCGTTGAATTTCAAAATTGAAGGAGTAATGTCCGAGTTGGAAAAAAATCAGCGAATTTCGTGAAACTGCAAAGAGGGCGCGCGAAAGCAACTCAACTTTGAGTCTAACCCATCGTAAAATGAACCAGCTTGCTCACGACGGTGTTTCTGAGCACTCCGACGAAAGATACGACCATTTCAACGCTGTGCGCGCATTTTATTCGACGTGGAAACGGTGCGGAGGGAGGCGGAAGACGGCGTGGAACGAAGTGAACGCATATTTTACGGCATCCGCAAAAAAGGTTGGACTGATTGAGATGGATGGGCGATCGGAACGCGAGCATCCATTTATATTTCGGGTGAGTTATGCCCGGTGGAGGGCAATACACTCAGCACGTGTACATACATGAGCGGAGACAAGAGGAATCACTTGGCGTGATCAAATGACTCCCTCGCAAGTTGAAAGCATCTCCGTTACAGGGACATCTTTCGCAGCCATTCTTCTCACTTTGGCCAATCAATATCTCCATAGATAGTGGAGGCAGGCGACACGGACGATGATGATAAGTAAGGACTCCCGACTTCAGCAAACGATGAAGGACTGAGGCCCGGAAAAACGTGCCCCATCTCGATCAAAGGGATGACATAGTGCGCATATTCTCCCATCAATTCTTTCATTCCGCAAGGATTATCAATAAAATTATCATTTTGATGCATTTCATGATCGCGGTTATACATTTACATTAAAAGCCCTTCATCATCATCATCATCACTGGTCAACAATCCTAGGATTGGTTTGACGCAGCTCTCCGCTCAGTTCTCCTATCAGCTAATCTTTTCACACCTACGTATTTCATCTCTTTCACATCCTTTTTCTACCTGTTCCACATATTTCATTCGAGGTCTTCCTTTTCCGTTCTTGCCATCCCTCGACGATTGTCTTCATCAGGCCATCATGACTCAAGATGTGGCCTATAAGGTTGTTCCGTCTTCTTATTAAGATTTTCATGAGGCTTCTCTCCTACCCGTCTTAGGACTTCCTCCTCGTTACTAACTCGGGCGATCCATTTGATTTTCATCATTCTTCTGTAGCACCACATTTCAAAGGCCTCTATCCTTGCTTTCTCCGCTGCGGTCATTGTCCATGCCTCACTTCCGTATAGGAGCATACTCCAGATGTAGGTTCTTATAAATTGTTTCTTTACTTCCATATTTAAATTTCCCGCTGTAAGCAGGTCTCTCTTTTGGTGGAATGCTCTCTTCACCTGGGCTATTCTGCTGATAATTTCTTTCTTACTTCTCCCTTCACTAGTTATCTTGCTTCCCAAATAACAGAATTCATCCATCTCTATCAGTTTTATATTGGTTTATTAATTCCGGGGAATTAAGGGTGTCGGCTTGGTGAGGTATTATAGTAGAGCCGGTGACGATTTTCCCACGTCATGTAAAATTTTTCAGATGAGAAATGAAAATAATGCCTACGGCCATACATGAGCTTAATTTTTCTGCAAATAAAGTGCTCGAACAGGAGATGAGAAAAGATTTCTATTTCTATTTCAGACAATTCACTTCCAAGGGAGTAGCAATGTGAGGGCTAATGTGGGCTTAAAATAGGGGACAGCGATTGGCCGAACGACAAGTGCACTCGCCAGGGTTCTGCTGTCATGGGTCAACTTCGGCGCATATAGCTACTGCCTTCCCACCCCGTAGATCCGAGATCAAGTCCCGGAGTTGGCAGAATTTTTCAAAGACTGCTCCCGAACCCAGCTTGAGTGTTGTGCGAAGAGGACTTTAAATGCAGCATAACGTCCGTTGGAAGGGACGTTGTGCTTTGTCCCCTTGGCGCCTATCGTTAAGAGCAATCTAATAAAGAGCCGGGTTTCCCTCCTGCCGTCACTCCTCACCCCAAATGACCTCAGCGGTATCTTCCAAATACCATGAATGAAATTCCATTCCGTCAGCCGCAAGCGACGCGAGATGAGACTTTTATACACCCTTTTTAAGTCTAATTTGAAGGATTGCCACCATGCGACGGTGTAAACGATTACGATTTATATATTTCTGTAATCAATCTTTTACCGGATTCACCGTTTTAGTATTTTTTTACACCCTATACGCCGTCCTCAGAGTTTCATTATTTATTCTTTATATTCTTTGAAAGGTACTTATTTTAATTATTTTATCATCCCATCATTTGATGATTCTTTATTGATATTTTATACATTTGTTCAGTAATCAGTGTTTAATTTTTTCAAACCTCACATATTTCTTTTATTCCTTTTTTTATCGTGCCTTTTTAACCTGGTTTGTGCTAACTTCTAATGGCTTAAATTCAATATATATTTTATTCCTACCATGCATCATGACTTCCTGAGCGGTGACAGCTACAGGAGGCCACTCAAAGACTTCACCAGCTCAAGAAGATGCCAGTACAGAGAAATTCCATAAAATCTCGATGGACAACTAGACGAAAGAATGTATTAGAACCAATTCTTGTATTTAAGTTCAATACCAAAACAAATACCATTTGAAAGAGCCCAGGCCCTGGGGAGGAGGGGGTCGGATTGAGGCCTCACCTGGGCCTGGTGAAATAAACAGAAAAGTCAAATCCATTCAATACTTCATCCAGTCGATTCCCCTCCACTCCCCTCCCCCCAATCCCACTTTCCCCTCCACTCGCTCGAGTTCTGCGCATTCAGAGGATTTTAAGTTTCAGTCGAACTGTAAAGCGGGCATGTTCCTCTGTTACTTTACACTCATTTAAATGACTCGATATTTGCCTTAGTTTCTAATTCATATGACGTAGGCAGGGATTCATGTGCCGCATGTATGGGATGAAGAGTGATTTCTCTCCATCCATGCTCGGAAAAAGATGTCAGTTTCTAAAGAAATGATGCTGATAATCTGTAAAATTTTAGGTTTTCCCAGTTTATAGATTGATGAAAAATTTCTCGGGATTCCCACCGGGTGTGGCAATGCGTTAATTCTCCCAACGTTGAAAAAATGGGATATGAATAAACAAATAGGTACTGTAAAAAAAGTACCATAAAGAGTAATCACCTGAAGACGACGGCAGATTCAGCCATTGAAACGTTGGGAGAATTAACCCAATACCACACCCGGTGGGAATCCCGAGAAATTTTTCATCATTCTGATAATCTGTTTACGTATTTTGTGAGAGTATTTGGCCCAAACTGACGACGAATGGCCCTAGCCACACCGCTGCACATTTAACTATTTTCTTATTTTGCATTTTCAATCACATAAGTAATAATGGCTTTGGAAGGCATTAACCCTTCTGAGGGCGAGCGTCGCATTCTGTGCATTGCAACTGACGCCGCAGTTCTCATGATGATCAGTGCATAACAACGGTTACATGGCGAACAAATAATATGAACCACATACAGCCAGGTTTATTTATCAGCGCACCCCCCTACTTTCTCTATAACTACTTTCACTACTACGATAACCGACAATATGAAGCAGGAAACATAAAGTGGGGGCTTCCCGAAGTGCTACCTCCAACACAATGATAGATTTTCCGGAAACATTACTTGCCGTGTGAAAAAAAACTCCTCTCGACCGGGAATCGATCCACGCACTTTCCGGTCCACTGCCCAATTCACAAGGTTTCATATTCGAGAAATAACCGGTCAAGCTAATCGTAAAATGGGTTTTGTTAAAAGAATATTAGGAAAGTGCGACGACAAAGTGAGAGAAATTAGCTACTTTTCCCTCGTTAGACCACATTTGGAATACGCTGCCAGTGTTTGGGACCCTCATGAAAAAGGCTTAATAACAGAGTTACAACGCGTGCAAAGAAGAGCTGCCAGGTATGTGAAAGGTCGTTACGATAGTCTTGTTAGTGTAACTGACCTCTTACATAAACTCGGATGGGAATCTCTGTCGGACCGTAGATTGAAAAATAGACTAAACCTTTTAGATAAATTCAAGAGCAGTGTCTTTTCTGATGAAGTTAACCATATCTTGCGGACGCCAACGTACTACGGAAGATCATATCATATAAATAAAGTAAGAGAGATAGATTGCAGAACAGACAGATTCCGAATGTCATTTTTTCCACGATCAATAAGAGATTATAACGGCAGCAATAGAACGCGTAAATAGATTGCATGACTTGTAGTGTAGCCTACTAACCTATGTAAAACTTACTGCATGTTTCTGAATTTCTATTCTATTATTATTTCTAACAGCGTATGGTAGTATAATATGTTATTATACGGGACGTTTCTTGGACGGTGTGGTGTGCATGTGGGATTCCAAATGCATGCTGCATGCTGGTGATTGATCACCCCCTGCCAAACACCCTAGAGGTGGCTCGCAGGGTAATTTGTAGATGTAGATGTTAACCAATGGTAATTTCACCGAGCCTCATTGTGCAAGATGCAAGGACATTGCAGCCCATGCAACGCCGAAGGTTTAGATCCCGAGTGCTCTTCCAAAGTGGCAGATATCCAAAAAACACAATTTCATACTTTGTGTTTGAAGAAATCTCGATTGCCTTTTAAGTTGGAAGGTGAAATTCGTAACCCATGACCTCCACTAGCACTCATCTACTTTGGCCTCGCCGTGCCGCGCGTTTCACAATAGGGGGTTTCCTATTACTTTTTAATTGCCTTATTCCAAAGATTCTTGCCTTACTCCTGGAGTACGAATTTCTCACTCTTAGATTTTTAAAGGACGATATCTATTTTTTGCTATTAAATGAAAAGTGAACATTTTCAAGCGCGCGAAAACGCGACGGCTAAGTAGGAATGCTGGGAGAAGTCCGGGTGATGTATTTCTGGTTCCAGCTGTCGGCGTGTGAGGTGACCTTGGGGCGAGGCTTGAGCGCTGATACGACGCAAGCTGCTAGCAGGTAGCTGAGTATCCAGCTAGCAGGTAGCGCTTGGCTTAAATAAGGATTATTAATACCTTATCAAACGCAGGAAACTTGCCAACCTTAGCCAGTTTTAATAGGTGATTATTAAGAGATGTTTCCCTGAGCTCTGTGCCTCATGCATGCATTGGTAATCTCAGACGATGTATAACTCCTATCTACTCGTATAGAAAGTAGGTCCCTGTGACGTCACGTGGAGTGGCATCGCATGGGCGCCAATCTGGCCTTTTTCAAATGAGATTAAAATTGACCATTGCCATTCGTCTAAACTGGGAATTCTAAAACCAAATAATTTGTACATTATGAATACACTAATGGTGGGTAAGGAATCGTAATAAATGCATTCCGTTTTCTTTGATGAAGGAAACTACCCTATTCTGGACCACAGTGCGCCGGCAGGCCTGAAATGCTAAGGCCCTCATCGTGAGTGAAACACAACGGGGGCCTCCTTTGACGAATGCAACGCACCGGCCCTGGGGTCGACCACACCCGTCTCCCCATCAATGATTCGGAAAGGCTTTAGAATCAGGAAATTGTGATGATAATATTTTCGCGCGATTCAATTTAGTCACAAAATCAAACTTTGATTACATGGACCATCGGGGTGTGAAGGCAATTTTCTTTCCATTTTATGCGACGCGCAGCAGTTAAGAATCGCTCATCAGCGAAATAATTGGCCGCAGCCGATAGCATCGGCAGGGGCGAACTCACTGCAATTGCTCAGCGCACTATTTTTCTCATGAAATGGAAGTTTTCCGTTCTCTGCTGATGATATGAAATGCGACTGTAAAAGTCTCCCTCTCTCTCCTGAATTGGTCAGAATCAATCGAAAGCGTGACTAACACCGATGCTTGCAAATGGAATATTGAGATATGTTGCAAACAATCCCACACGAGGAATAACGAGAATTATCCTCACTCGCAAGTGAATCATCGTGGATGAGAACAAACCCATTAAAACTAGTTCAGCATTATTTGTTGAAAGCAGTCATGCCGTGGGTCACAAAGTGGTCGCTCCCTTCCATTGGCGTTAGTATTACTATTGCAGTAATAGCTATAGTGTTATCGGAGCGTTGACGACTTGGGCCATTCAGCACCCTATACATATATCATTATTAGAGATACGTGAAAATCGCACTTTCATTTTTATTTTATCGCATTTTGTAGCGCCTATTTTTTATTTTCATAATGAGGTGATGACGATAAAATGTAGTGGAACATAGTTAAATGACAAAATACAGAATATTTTAAATGATTATGCTGTAAAACAATAATAAATTAAGGAATAAGACATTAAGTGGCGGAGGTGTAGCTTGCCCGCACCCACTTGTAGTTCACGGCCACGTAGAGTCCTAGCCAACTAGCAGCTGGCCAGTCGCTCACATGCTGTAAGCGGTGAGTGTCGGCAGAGCATTTAAACTGCGCTCGACACAAAATGTACGAATTTTGCCGTCGAAAAGGCAAATTTGCGTAAAAATATCATAAAAGTCCAGTTATCGCATCTATGTCGAATTTATTTGCACACATCGCATCTATATCGCATTTATCGCATTTGCGATTTTCACGCATCTATAATCATTATTGATGCAATTCTTTTCTAATGAAGTCCAATGAACTATGAACGGCAGTGAACACTTTTGGAATGTCTTTGTATCGAAGTGACAGGAAAACTCGGTCTATTAACATTCACTATTGCATTCACGTCGTAACAAATCAACTACTGATTTTTAAACATAATTATCCGTTGTACATTTATTTGGAGAAGATTCTTCTCAACGAGTCACGTGGTCCTTTAGGCGAACCAATGAAAACCAACTTCGGCACTTGCATTCATGAGGATGGGATTTCTGGTTTAAAAGATGAGAAAGAGAAGATGAGAGAAAAAAAATTCCGCGATAAAATGCATCCTGCCGGTAAAAATTGCAATCATCATAAGTAAAAAATTCCACACTTTAACTTGAAAATGACAAAATGTGTGGAAATCATGGTCGGTTGCTGAGTTTTGGAATTAAAAAATGTGGAAATTACCATTTGTGATCTTTTGTCACGGATATTCCTCGGACTTCCACGAAATCAACCCTGAAACGATTTTATTCGTTTTTTTAAAACAATTCTGAGATTGGTTTGACGCAGCTCTCCATTCTGCAAGGCTTTTAATAACCACGTAATTCTTCTCTTTGACATCCTTATGTCATATACATCTCATCTCATCCGCCCCTTGTCCTTCTCCCTTCCACCTGTTCTTCTACGATTGCTTTCATCAGGCCACAATGCCTCATAATGTGACCAACTAAGTTGTCCCGTCATCTGCTAAAGGGATTTAGAAGACTTCTCTCCCACTCTTCTTAGCACATCTTAATATTTTACGAGAGTGGTTTGATTAGTCCGTGACTTTTTGGATAAAATATATTTTTTCCTTACAAAAGTGTTTTATTCCTCTACATAGTCTCTTTTTAGCGCAATACAGTCAGTCTAACGTTTTTCCAAATATTTTTTCCGTCTAAATAATACCTTTTATCAAGGCCCCAAAGATAAGCGTCCGTTTCAGTAATAACCTCTTGGTTCAACCCAAATCTCTCACCGTTCAGCCATTTCTTCAAATTTTGTAACAGAAAGTAGTCACAAGAGGCTTAATCTCTAGAAAATGCAGGATGGGGTGGCAGTTCGTTGCCTAATTTATGGATTTTTGCCGTGATGATTAAAGACGTGTGCATCCTTGAATTGCCTTGACGAAACATACCTTTTTCTCCTTCGTTTACGGTCGTTTTTCCTTCAAATTGATATCTAATCTGCACAAAACCTCCGAATAATATTCTCAGGTGGTCGTGTTACCCTTTTCAAGGTATTCGATGAAAATGACACCACTTGCATCCAAAAAACCTGTGGCCATGGCCTTTTTGGCAGAGTGACAACCTTAACTTTCTCTGGTTCACGTTAACCCACATAAAAAAATGGTACTGACTGCGCTTTGGTTTGTGGTGTGTTGTGATGGATCCATGTTTCGTCCACAGTTACGAAACGGCACTAAAACTCGCTCGGATTGCAGCTTAACACTCCTTTGAAGTGGTCATACGGTTGTGTTTATGCTCGAGTGTGAGTAATTGCGGCACCCATCGCGCGAATAGCTTTTTCATGTCAAATATTGATGTAAAATGTGATGTACCCGCTCATTTGTGATGCCTACATCATCAGTCACCTCATACACTTATTTTTTGATCGCTCACTATCATTTCATGGATTTTATCCACGATTTCCAGCGAGACGACCTCTTTCGGGCGTCCTGAACGTTCGACGCCGATTGAGCTGGTACGACCAAAACGGAATTCAGTGAACCAACTCTTAACCATTGAAATCGATGCTGCAGAGTTTCCACGGCATTTACAAAGTCCTCCCTTGGTTTCCGTGACAGTTTTTTCGAGCAAAAAAATAATGTTAAGTTAGCACGCGAAATTCACTTTTTGCCGTTATGGCTAAAAATGTCTGCTTCTAATGGCTGTCAAATGCAAACTAAACGAAAGAAATAGCTCAATACTTCACAGCTGTTTAGTAATAGATGGTAAATAACGCGATTATTGTTGATTTTATATATCAACAATGTGGGAAATTGAAAAAGTCACGGACTTATCAAACGACCCTCGAACATATGCGGTCGATCCATTTCATCTGCATCATTCTTATGTCATCATCATTAGTCATTAAACAATCTTAAGATTGGGTTGACGCGGCTCCCTTTTTCTTTCTCCTATCCTTTTAGCTATCTTTAGCTAGCCTTTTCATCTTTCTTCAGTCGCATCACATTTCCTATGCTTCTCTTTAGCAGTCAACGCTCTTACCTCGCTCCCATATAGAAACATGCTCCATTTCCACTATCAAATGAATTGAACATTCCAATTCGGTAAAAATTTCAAATATGTGCAACATCCTCATTCTCACCCAACTCGATTGAATCCAAACCGATCGTTGATTTCACGCCTATTTTGGACGCTCGCTTAATTGAAGCCATCGAATTCGTTTCGCGAGGCGTAATAAAATATTTGCAGCTCGTTTAAATGAACACAATCATCCATCACGCTTCAATTACAGTGCGTATGATTGCATAAAAATTAGTGATACTTACATCCGCAGCAAAGAGGGCAGCACTGTTTTCTTTTGCCCTTTGCGCGCCGATGGCGAATTTTGCAGAGGCGGCAGCAGTAGGGGAAGGCGGGACAGATTATCATCAAATGTCGACTTAAGTTTTCCTGGATATACACTATTACTTATACCACTTAATTTTTATCAGAGCGCGACCAGGGTTTCAATGAATTGTCATCATCTTCAGGCGCAAAATATGATTTGTATATCCTATTATTGTTACCTAGTTACTTGATGAATATTAAAGCGGACGCCAGAATAGAAGAAAAGGATGGGTAGAGATAATCATTTATAAGAGTACTGTCCTGACGTTCAATAATTTTTAAAATTTCCAACTGCTCCCTAGAGTCCAGTTCACGGCGGTTATTGCAAAAATTAGTAAAGTAATGCAAGAGTAAGTGAAATGTCGACTTGTCAATAGTTGTGAAGAAGATTGGAAAATGATGAGAGAGGTGATGTTGTAAAGACACCAAAACCAAGTTCGTAATGACGATTCTCAAAATTAAAGTCATGCGGGTTAAACGAAATGATGGTAAGTTTGATCGCGACTTTGTAAGTGATGGCAAGCGAAAAGATTCTCTCGTCGGAATCAGCCCTGTCGTTGTTTCGATGACATCAGGCCCGGCCTGGTGACCTGTTGGGGCGGTCGACGAGTAGAAAGGAAATGTTCGAAGGAGTATGTAATATACATGTTCAGGTAACAAAAGTCATCATTCCAGGCCTAATATTTATTTTCAATGTAGGGAAATTGCTAAGAGAATAATTAATTTGTGTATTAATGACTGAGTTGTGAGACAAACAACGCCCAATGGAGACTGACAATTAAAAGCGAAACGTAATGAAAACGCCATACACCGCTCATGATCGCTTCCATTCGCTCATCTGCGACTCGTCTGAGGCTCTTGGTCAGTTTTCCAACGAACTTAAATTTGCTAATTGCCTCTTTCTTGCATCGCTATCCGCCGTAGAGGAGCCTCGACAGTATCTGCGTTTGCTGCTTAAGGCTGGGATGCAGAACAGCAGTTTCGCGTAACCAAGGAAGCTTTGATAATAATCGCAAGATAGACTCGCCGTAGTGTCCCTATGGGATTGGTGGAACCCGAGTGTCCTACAAAGAAGCCTAATCGGTCCCCTTTCTTTATTAAATACATACATGATCTCCGTCCTGTTTTGGGCTGTCTCATTTCCAATGGACGAATAAAATTTCACATCCAGAAGAAGGGACCTTCAAATTGTACTGGAATCTTTCTTGCTTGTTAAACTACAGGCATAAGATATCTTTCAAAAAGATATGGAGCCGATTAAACGCTAATTTCTTTTTCAAGTGTGACTCAGTGTCCAATATGTTGATTACATTGGTTTTGAGACATGAGTGGGGACTGGAACAATATATAAAAAACGCGCACCACTTGAGAAGGACGCCCGACTTTTCCGAAGCACATGTTGTGGACGGAGATAACACAACATCGCCAATTTAAATTCACTAAGTCTTGCTTTACTTTGTGGTATTCCAACATAAGTTTCCTGGATATCAGAAAATTAATTATACCACTTATTTTTTATCAGAGCGCGACCCGGGTTTCAATGAATTATCATCATCTTCAGGCGCAAATTATGATTTGTTTATCTTATTATTTTGACCTAGTTACTTAATGAATTAAAAAAAACAAACAAATAAAATAATAAACAAACATAACAAAAATGAAAAAAGTAATTTAGCTAAAAACGTAATATGCAACTGCCATAGGAGCGATTTTAAAATGAATAATTTAAAATTTTGAAATGACTGCCGTGAATTGGACTCTAGGGAGCAGTTAGCAATTTTAAAAATTATTGAAAGTCAGGACATTAATCTTATCAATGAATATCTCTTCCAAACTTTTTCCCCTATTCTGGCATCCATTTTAAAATTCATCAAGTAACTAGGTAATAATAATAGGATAAACAAATCATAATTTGCGCCTGAAGATGATGATAATGCATTGAAACCCGGGTCGCGCTCTTATAAAAAATAAGTGGTATTAGTAATTGTCTGATATCCAGGAAACTTATCGTCAGATTAGTCCAACATCTGAGCTTTCCAACAACTTAAAACGCATAAAACCTTGGGAGCATACGAAAAATAGTTGTGCCAGAGCCCTGAAGAGGTCAGGATTCATCGCGTGTAATGGGAAGGATTTCGAGGGAAAAAGGGTGGCGCTATTTTGCGTTCGTCACGCCGAACCTTGAATACGCGGCGAGCATAGAATATGAGGCGCACAATATCACCCCCGTGAACTTAACAAAACACGAAGCGATTCTGCAGGTCAAAAGTAAGTATTTGAGCCAAATAAAATGACGTCAACAACTCATTAAAAACGAGCGAAAAACTTCATAATTACTTATTTTTAAAATTATGGGAGAGTGGCTGACTGAGGAAGAAGGTTTTTTCGTCGTCTGGTCGGTGAGTACCTCGCTGATCAGCCAACCAGCCCGGGAAGGCATGAACATATGGGAAAAAATGTTTCTCCGCTTTATTTTATTTAAAAAAATAATAATACTTTATTGCACTGTCCATAGTCATTGTCCATCAGTCATGAACTGTACATTAATTATCGGCCCCATATTTTTGCTTCAATTACTAATTATTACGTTCAATCCCATAGATTAAATACCAACAATTTTGATATTATATAATAGAGATTATATGATAAAATCAATCAAATGTTTGTTTCACTAGTCTATGTCCTTAACGGCTAAAATTGCCATTTTTATCCATGCAACCCGCGTTCCCAAGGCATAAGTCGCACCACATCAATTCATTTCTATTCTATTCGAGCAAGTCTCTTGATTCAATTGTGAACCAAGACAATCGAGAGAAATATCTCTGGCCTATCCTTCCCAATGGGTAATCTTCCATTTCTCTCGGCTTAGCTGGTGATAGCTCACGTCTCAACAATCGCATTCTTCAGTTCTAAATTTTCCCTATCCAATCCATAGCCTGTTGAGCTGTTCATGGGACCTCGGATCACAACCTATAATCGATAAACAACAAGCGTGCATTCACACTTCCGCGGTGAAGTCTGCATCACGCGATCTTGTCTCTCCGCCCCTCACGCCCATGTCTCCCAGCGATAGGTTTTCAGGGATCAAAAGACTCGAACTGATATTTTCTTAATCATTCCGACGCGCCTTTTTCCAACGCTTCTTCCGTCGATTTCCATACTTAGAGCTGTCATTTCATTAAAAGCCAAGTGTGGCGTTACAGTCGCTGTTGGAGGCCGTGCATTAGGATTGGCTGAGAGACGGTGCCAGCGAGGGAAAAAGCGACAGCGGTGGAGAGAGGAAGTCTCATCCATTGAGCCATCGCGTCGAACGGTCATTCTCGTGAGATTATTATCGGGGCAATCGCTGAAGCGGAAGGGATGGAAAAAATGATCGTGTTCTTCAGGTTTAACCGAGTGCTGCCCTCGCAGTTGGGAAAGAAGAGAACAAATCCAATGCATTGAATATGACTTCCAAGCATGAAACAACGCGGTGGAAGCCCATGACAGCGTCCACAACTCATCACGGTGAAGTCTTCGCAAGAACATCTCCACTCTATACGTCTCGAAATGATCATTTATCGTTTTTTGCTTCATGCTTCCTTTATTCCGTTTCGACCTGAAGACGCTGACAAATAATGCCAGTGAAACTGCAACCTACCAACCGACACGGTGGCGAGGGAAATATGAAGAATTTGGAATGTGTATGGTGATAGTAGGAGCTGATTGGTAGAAGACATACAGAGATGAAGGGGAAGAGAGAGTGAAAAAAAAGAACGCTTCGAATGTGAAAGGCAACGCGCGAGGCACACACAGTGGGAGGGGGAGGATATGAAATGGGGGGGGGCTAAAGGGGGGTACGTTCCCCCCCCCCCCCCCCCATCACATGTCGCCTGAGGAAATAAATCATCAGAGTGTTCACCGGGGTCCTCCCTTATTTCCTCGTCATTTGAGCGCAATGCCGCCCACCCCTCGCTAAGGCTGCTTTTTGTAAGGGTGCGAGGGGGAAAGAGGGGTCTCCCCCCCTAAAATGCCACTCGAGTAACCCCCCCGAAATTTCAACCCCTTTCCCCCCACCACCACCACCTCATAGAAATGAAAAAATATCTCTCCATCCCCATTCTGGCCATGTGGTCTGCCCCCCCGCACCCCCCCCCCCCCCATCCACGCAGGCGGTGGAAAAAACGGGGCCCCATAGGCAAGCGCTCCCCCTCACTTGAATCTCTCTCCCAGTGGCCACTTGAGGGTCGCCCTGTCTTCCCACAATTCAATGGGCGTCGTCGGCAAAGGGTTGGCTGGTGGTGACTGCGAAGAGTCGCCTCGAATCGGCAGCCAGTGCCAATGCGATGCACTGCAAAGCCAAGTGCCATCCTCCGCGGACTCGCGACTCGGGAAAACAATGCGGACGGTGTGACGCGACGAAAACGATCTCCTTCATTCAGGAATTAGGTCATAATTGAATTTGATAATACTTTGCAGTTTAGAAAGCATTTGATTGGGCGCCGACCGCGGTTTCTGCGACCAATCATCAAAGTCATTGCTCACGAACTCACGGACATCGCGAACCGGAAAATGTGGCTGAGAACACGAGGGGTGGGGTAAGGGGCGTCACTTCAGCTGTAGATATTGAGCACACATAGTAAATGTGAAATACAGAGTGTGCTGAAAATTTCCAAAAGCCGTGCACAGATGAGGGAGAGGATAAGAGACGACGCCATTTTCATTACCGACGTAATCAGAGACAGGTTTCATGCGTATGCGATCCATGACTACGACGCAGTCACTGGAACCAAAGTTCGGCGTCGAATAAAAATACGTGGAATATAAGAAAAGTATTATCATATTTAACATGGAACTTATTCACCAAATGACAGAGTTTCTTTCACTATCTTATGAGTTCAAAATAAAAAAGCGGAAATTGGTCGCCCGATTTTTATGATTTGGTGACGTCATTAGTGCTGTCGTTCAATTACTGCTTCAGTTACACGGAGGTAAGGGAATGGTCGAAGGAATGAAATCATCCACAAAGGACGCGAGGCCCAGGAGGAAATGGAAGCGGTCGGGCATGACTGCGTCAAGTCATCAACTTGGGTGCAAAATGGCTGCTAACGTCGACTTCACGTCGCTAACAGCTTTACAAGTATTCGACGGATCAAAACACGGGAAAATGCGGGTCTCTTGGTATTCTTAAGCTAACCAAACATAAAATATGATAAATGTAGGTCATGAAATAAAGGAGCCCGTTATTCCACGACGAAAACATTAGCAATTTCCTCGTGAGATAAAATGGGAATAAAGAAGAAATTAACCGCTGCATGTGAATGGTTGCTGCCAATAATGGAAGGTTCTCAGCCTTGTCCTTGTACTATGTACTTGGGAGTAATATTTAATAGTTGTATCTCAACAAATGTTGATTTTTGCAAACAAATAGCTACTATTCCTTTTCTTGATATTACGTGACCTTTTTTCTTTATTTTTAATCCGTTCGGAACGTTCGTATGCTAAGAATTATGTTCGTATTTTCTTCTTTTGCTCCCAATGTTTTTTTACATTTCTCGCTCCTATTTTAAGCTTTGATTGTATTTTTTGTATCGCATTGTAATTTCGTTGATCGTATTGTAATTTTGTTTACATTCATTTTTCACTGTAAATTCAAATATTATATTATCAATATTTCCCAAAGGCCAGAAAGGTGCGCGGTTATAAAGTGGATTCAATTGGATAGATTTTTTTAATCAGCTGGTGTCGCAATAAGCAATCTGGCTCATTTACTAGGAAGAGCCGATCACCAACGGCAGGAATCGTTCACAACCGAGAACGGAACACCCGAGGGCTGTGCGTAAAGGGCTCGAGGCGTAGGTGGGAAGCGGCAAAAGGCAAGGCCGGAGTTCGCTTAGTCATCAACTCACTCGCGAAAGGTTTAAGGCCGTCAATGTTTCACCGCGGATATCACTTGGAGTAATAGAAGGATAAAAAAATTGGGAGAATACGATTTCAATATCGATCGTTAAGAGTAAAAAAAATCCTAGGGCCTGATCTGGAGTCTGGCGCTTATAGTGAGGAAACATGCTCACTTAGGAAGGAGGGCGAGAAAATATTTGAGGCGTTCGAGATGTGGTTCTGGAGAAGAATGTAGAAGGCGAAGTGGACAGAGAGGAGGAGGAACGACGAAATGTTGTACATGGTTGGTGAGTAGAAGCAGCTTCTGAATGAGATAGGGAGGAGACAGAAGGTATGGATGGAGCGTGTACTTAGTGGAGAGGGGATGTTGAAAACTGTGTTGGAAGATCGAACTTTGGGTAAAAGTGGGAGCGGGTGGAAGAGATTGGGATTTTTTAGAGGCACACATTAATAGAAAAGGAGCAGGCCATACGGTGAACTTAAGATGGCATTCGATGAAGGGAGGGGGGACCGCCAGATCGTACTTCCTAAATACTCCACGCAAACCTGCCTTCCAATACTATGATGATAACAATCTAGAATGAAACGATCGAAAATAACTGGTGAATTTTACTAGCCCGTTACTAAATAGCCCATGAATCGTCAGCTGCCTCGTGGGATGATATGGGGAGTTGACGGCTATGGCAACGCATTCACTCTTTATTCCTTCAGAGTGCAGCCGCCCCTTGCGCGGAGTGAGGAGGAATCATCCCCCTGCGCCACTCGAAGGCCTCCCCTGGCTGCTGCTATATTCGAGTGGTCCAGCACGAGGGGACGTCGACCACCACCAAGGATGTGTGCTCCCCATTCACGATGCACATGGAAAGCATGGCGGAATGATTTATCGGACGACCAAACGTACCCCAGCGAGAGAAAAACTCTATAAAGAGTTGCTTAAGGCTTTATCTGGTGGATTCTTACATATTTTTAATTAAATATCACTAGAAATTTTCCACAAAAAATTTCATTCATGTGAAGAAAATTGTTCGTGAAAAATTGCAAGAAAGTCATAATTTAAAACCAGAAAATTAGTCTCAACGTTGCAGAACCGTTTCGAGTGCTACATTGAAAAGCTAACGAGGTCGCATGCCCCCGTGCTTGATCGGCCTTTTTAGGCGGTCGTCTGCGCCCTTAAAAGTAATCGTACCATCTTCGTATTACCCATTGAATCGTTGTTAACATGAACATCCTTGTCGAAATTTTGATAATTTCACCTATTTTTCTTCAATTATTTCTTCGAATGTAATTTTTTTTTTATTTTATACGGTATAATGTTGAAAAGGGACTACTCTGATTACTCTGAAAACCTGGAGATGATTTCGTAAGTTTTCGCAATTACTGTCAAATTTTCTCGGGTTTCGCACTGGGTCAGGTCCTCCATTTCTCTTTCCAATGTTTCGATGGACAACTCGCCCATCGTCATCAGGGATTCAGGAATCCAATGATGATTCAACAATCCAATCATTGGATTCCTGGATTCCTGATGACGATGGGCGAGTTGTCCATCGAAACGTTGGAAGGAGAAATGGAGGACCTGACGCGGTGCGAAACCCGAGAAAACTTCACTGCAATTGTTCGCCGGGAAAAAACCAAAAATTATATTATGCAATTAATTCGTAACCAAAAAAGACTTAAAAATAAGCTTCCTAACGGCACTAACTTGCATTGCATCGCAGCTAATTTTGTCGAAAACAACTTTGTGAAGTTATTACTTCTTTGTGCGCGTTGAGTAGCTATATTAAAATTATAAGATACATGGGTTGAAAATAGTCTGATCCGTCACGCATCCACAACCGTCAGCTTCGTCACAGGAACTCCTGGTTCGATCCCTGGCAGAAACATTTTTTTTTGCATTAATCATCAATTTTTTCCTCCAGGAAATTTAATACATTAATAACTCTCTTTCTTATCAGCAGTTATTTACATTTTAAAGCGTTGCATATAACACGTCAATTTAATTTCACGATCCATTAAATAATTTGCATCGAGATCGCAGTTCTTAAGTATATGAAGGATAGAGATAAATAGAAACTGGCCAAATTCACCGATGCATTTTTAACTTTGATTACGATGCGACGCGATGGTACTTTATTCTCAATTTAACGAAATATTATCCTTGTAAAATTGCCGATATTCTACACACGTTAGGACGCTTATTATTCTGCGTGTTCATAATCTGGCATATTGTTTTTTCTCTCGTGAAATAAAATCTTCTTTCTATTTCTTTTCAGTCAAATGTTTTACCTCAAGATACGAGGAGATATCAGGATACGAGAAGATACCGAAATACAAACATGGTGGCGGTAGACGAAAATAAAATTATCTTTTTAGCGTCACTGAATGCAAACTCTTATGCTTTTTAAAATAGTTAAATTAATACACCTAGTCCCACTTAATCCCTGGTATACAGGTAGTCATTGAAAGACACCAGTCCCTTTGGTCATGAAGGATATAAATTATACTTTTAAAAAATATCTCTCTTATTTGATTGTTTCTGCAGGGAAAAGAGACATACTGAGGTTCTAATATGTTGTTTTCCGAGTCGCTTAGAACGGTATCAGTTCCTAATAGCTCAAGCAATAGCTAAACCCAAAATGCCGTCTCCCAGTTCCCAGCGCTTCCCGGCCTAATTTGCTTAAAACCTGTGGAAAGCTATCCGTTCGCTCTTAGCAGCGCATGGCGAATCACGAAGCACGTCATAGCCATTAATCGCGGTTTGCATTCATCGTCAGCATTGCTGCACACTGTGCACAGCCTACAGAAGTAGTAACAGTAAATTTTGGACGGGAGATATTTAAAATGCACTGAAAATACTGATGCATACGAAGAAAGGTCGCTTTATTGAAAAAAAAAGAAATTGAGATAAAGGACTGCATATTAGTAAAATGGCTTTTGAGCGTTTATGAAAAAACAACCCACGCTGGACACTTTTCATCATTTTCCCGCAGAATTAACCGCAAGCGAACCGCTACACACACGGTATTGGATTTGGGTGGAGCGGTTTCCTAGTAACCTCGGTATCTTAGCCGGAGGTTTATTCGCCATTCTAAATCATGTCACATGTTATTTTCCATCCCAACATGTCTTCTCCCATGAAACATCGCAGCATGTATTAAATGCGTACGAAGCACTTCAACAAATGACAACGACAATTCCTAAAATGTCACCCTAATAATCTCGCTAATTCATAACCGAGAAAATCCATGATGATTCTCGCACTAATTCTTTCTATTCTAATAACGCCGCCATTGCCGCGAGGGTGGTAGTGCCTCGTTCACATTACGATTGTCCGTGCGATCGTCCTAACGATAGTTGGCCGAACTAGCCGAGTGAATGCATGCCCTGACAATAGTTGACGTAGTTCCGAACGTTGCCACTTTACGATGGTTAGGCGCTCGGAGATCGGAGACGGAAGCGACAAGAGAAAGACGAAAAGCTCGTGAAGCTATATTTTTTTCATGGATTTGTCCTAGGAAGGAAGAACATATGAGGAAGAAAAATTATTCGGAAAATACACGTTGAACACAGTAATATCTTGACCCTGCATACCTCAACAGCTGTGCTACCCGTCGATTTCCCGTTCACTTTAGATGTCAGCACTAGAGGGCAGCACATGTTTTAACCATCGTCGTGTGAATGCACGATAGTTTCGACAATCGCTGGAACAATCGTAATGTGAACGAGGCATTATATCTCACGCTAAGTGGTTTCAAACGATAACGTGTTGCTTGTGGCCTTAATTCTAGCGTTCGAATGTGAGGAAAGAAAAAAGAAAAGAATGCGATGTCGCCTGGTCGAGTGAGAAGGGGGCGATGGAGACAATCGGAAAGGGTTGGGGGGAAGGAGGGTGGGGTGGTGGGGAGGGAAGAGGCAAACACTTGGGGCGAACGCCAGCGCCTCTAGCGGCGCCACGGTGTGTGTGTATAAACAGAAGAAGGCGTCCCTGCGCCCCCTCCCGCCCTTCCACACCACAGAAACACTCTCGCAGGCACGGACGAGCGCACCCTTTTCCCTTCGGAGAGTAGATTTAAATAAAATAAATAAATAAAGAAATAAAAGCGACGCCACTGGGATTCCTTTCATTGAGGGTAAAGGAAGGATGGAAGGTCGCCGGGGTGGAGATTGGCATGGCGTTAAGCGGATAACCCGTTCGTGTTTTTCGGATGTTTGAAAGGGTGGGGGGAAGGATGAAAGGGAGAAGGGTTTCCACACTTTCTCCATGGCGATGATTTGCTCCGTCGCTTCGCGGAGGCGTCCATTTGAGCGGTTAAATCATGCAAGGATGCGTCCATTTGCAAAGGGATATTATAATAGGCTTACCGCGGTCTGACCACCACTACCGAAAGCATCAAACTAGGAGAATAGACGAGTCTGCAGCGTGGGGCCCAATAGCAGGCGTGATTGCGTATCCTAGGAAACCCAAACTATCTCTTATCTTATTTGAACATCGTGAAACAAAAATTCCGACGTTAAAATAATGGGGAATCCCACTGAAAATGGATGATTATGCGATAAAAAATATCCTTCGCGCTGAAAATTACAGTGAAAGCCGTTCTTCTCTAACCTGCGTATTGTTCGTAAAATTCCAATTTGATAATTGTATATTAATCTTGCGCTCAAAACGACCCATCGCCATGTTGGCTTAGCGTGACGTCAGAGTCCAATAAACAATAGGTTTACGTGGTGCCAATAGACTATTTGTCCCAGTTTTAGAAAAAAAAATTTTATATGTAAATTCCATCATCAGTCATGTGAAATATTTATCCTGAATAATTGAAAGGTTTAAAGCATGTATGCATACTGGAAGATCCAGCACAATCTTGACAAATAGCGTTTATTACTTTTTCATCCTCCTCATCCAAGGCGATTTCCACAGTGTGAGATTATTGTTCCCACTTTATGTTCCGGTGTCACCTTAGCCACAACAGTGCGAACGCTCAAATTTATTGATACTTGAACCTAACAAACTGCCGAAACACCGGATGTCTCTCTTCCAGACCTTACGGATGCTTAGTAAATCGGCGTCAAATATGTTCCGTTGTATTTCTCCAAAAGGTTAACTTCACATATTCCAATATTGCACCAAGTACACATTAAAAGCAATGAGCAAATGACAGTAGTTAAATGAGAGACAAACCAATCTTTAGATTGCGAGTGGATGGGGTAGCTGATTTAATTTATGTTACATTTCAATTTCGCGGCTTCTCAACTCCACACCGAGAAATCTTCATTACTGGAGAATGAATAAGCGGCCATGAATTAATCTGCCTTGAGAATGTTCCCAGATTGCGTCTTTACGAAGTCGGAGTCAACCATTGCGCAATACAAGTACCGTAAAAACTTTTAAACTATTCACATCTGTTTTTCACGCACCCTTCAAGTTATGAATCAGTATCGTCGTAGATGTTTGTTATCGTCGTTACTGTTTTGTTATTGCCATGGAACAAGACTGCTTACTCGCATTCTGACGTCATAGGGCGTTTTTGTAGCGCGAAAGAATTCAGTGATTTTTGCGAACTTTGAAGCTCTCTAGCAACAAGAATATTGAGAATTATGAAGTCATATTTTGCATACGTTAATAACTTTAAAATACTTACCGAAACTTGTAAAAAAATTACCTTTTTAATTTTATGAGAGCACCCCATTCTTAAACAACACTTTTAGTCCATAAATTATTTGTTAATCATCACTTGTACGCATGCACAAGAGTTAGTGAACAAATAATTTATATTTTCACTTTCGTATCCACCCGAGTAAAACAATGAGAAGATTAATGCGAAGAGAGAGAGAAAGAGAGAGAGAGAGAGAGAGAGAGCTGGCGCCAAAAGCGCTAATAACTCAAGGCCATACGTATGAATGGCCTTGTAATAACTCGATGCGCATTCGGCCATGTTATAAATAAGTTGATAGTGGTCGCTACGGAGTAAATATGTATTTATAATATTTATGCTGGCATTGTTTTGTGTGGGATGGTAAGTGTTTTGAAGAGTCGTTGATATTGGTTGCGCTTCTGGAACTTAAAGGTGGAGATGGGAAGAATGAGCCTCGACGTACCAGGCATCAGCGAAATGAAGTGGCCTCAAGAAGGAGACTTTTGGAATGGAAACTACAGAATGATACCCACAGGATCGCTCAATGCCAATGCTGGAGTACCTAGGGATAAATCTTAGAAAGAGCGCCGGAATGCGTGTTAAAAGCTAACAGCAGTTTAATGAAATGATAGTATTGGTGAAGACAGAAACTATACCCGTAGCTACTGTAGTGGTACAGGTTTACATGCCTACATCAGATAATGAAGATGAAGAATTATAAGATGTCTACCAAGATGTAACGGAAGTAATGAAGTAGGTAAGAGGGGAAGAAAACCTTATTATTTTAGGTGACTGGAACGCCGTCGTCGACGAAGGTAATAACGGAATGCTAAATGGCAATGCGTATTAGGAAATCAATATGAAAGAGGAGAAAGGCTACTTCAATTCTGGACAGATCATAGCCTAGTGGTTACCAACACTTCATTCAAAGATCCTATTGGAAGAAGATACACGTGGAAGATACCAGGAGACCTTAGAAGATACCAAATCGACTAATTTCTGGCGAAACAAAGATTCAAAACCAGGTGAAGGACTGCAAAATCTACCCAGGGAAATATATCGACACTGACCATAACTAAGTCATGATGATATACCTGCTAAAATTTCAAAAATTGAAAAAAGCCGTGAAATACATATGGTAGGTTGAAAAATTGAGGGAGGTGCAGCATCAACTGAATTTTAAATAAGCTGTAGAAAAAAAGTAATAGGGGAGGATACGACCAATAAAACAATGGAAGAGATTTTGAAAACCAGTAAAAGTGGTTTACTGGCAGCAGCTGACGAAGTTTTTGGTAAAAGAAAAGGCGTTATGAAAAAAACCATGGATCACGCAGAAAGTATTACGTCTCATTGAAGAAGAAAAGAAAATGCTGGGAAAACAGAGGAAGGGTAGAATTGTTACAAGGTAATAAGGAACGAGATATGTAGTATAGCATGGATGAAAAATATCTGTGAAGACGTACAAAACAATCTTGTGCATGGAAAAGTAGAGGCCGCCTATAGGATAGTAAGGAACCAGTTGAAGGGCGTAAGATATGGTGACCTCAGGGAAAAAGTTGGGGAACTAATGATTGAAAACAAAGACAAAGGGATTAATGATTGAAGACAAAGACAAAACAAAAACGATGACAAAAGACGGAAGGAATATCTGGAAGAATTGTACAAAGGAAGCAGGCTAAGAACGAATGCTATCGAAAACGAGAGGGAAGTGGATGAAGATGACATGGGAGTCCCATTTTTAAAATCAGAATTTGATTCGGCTGTAAGAGACCTTAGGATAAATGAAGCGTAGGAAATAGGGAAGTAAACTAGTGTTTCAAATGCACCAAACAAATTTTTTAAAATTAGAGTTCAGAATAACAAAATGTCGTAAAACCACAGTTTAAAACCTAATAGTGAATACTTGATTCGAGATAACCGTCCGAAATATGGAAAAATTCAAAGGCCGCTAAAACGGGTGTCCATGTTGAATATTGGCCGTGACGTCATAAGGCAGTAGCAGAAGGCAGCTTCTAAGCCGTTTAGTTTTACCACTTTTATTGCATAGAAAAATTACTAAATTTGAGGATATCCGTTTTTTGCTGTCATAAAATATCTTCAGAATATATATGTGGCTGCTTCTCTTTTGAGTACATGACTTCATCATTGCGTGATATATTAATATTCATTTACGTGTCAACTTCAAGTTTGGAAAGAGTTGTGCGAATAGCACATTGAATCTTTAATAAATAGATGATGGTATTTATTTTTCGCTGGGTATATTTTGGCACAATGCCGTTTATCATGCCAAAACTTTTGTTGTAAGAACTGAGTCAAACTAATAAACCTATTTCAGACGTTTGCTGCGAGACTAATTCGTTGCGTATGTATTCACGCCGGCCGGCACGTTCGCCCTTCGCAAATAGAATCATGGGATGTTAGCCATATTTCCGTGCTGGCTGGTTGTTGCAGTGGTTTGCTGTCCAGGATGGGTTCAAGAAAAGTTAATCTTGGTTGGGAGAAGGAAAATTCCAACGATTTACAAATGGTATACCAAACTTTGATGTATTTAGGGTCACTGAATTTTTGAAAAAGGAGGACAGGTTCAACGCTCCATAGAAATGCGAGGCGTTAAGGCTAACAAGGGGAGACCACGTACCTTGCTCCGCCTTTTTCAATGGCGTATTTTTTATGGCCTTCGGAATGGTGAACACATCTCTGAACTAGTAGTGGTTCCGTTGTTTGGGCCTTAGTTACGCTGTAATTAATTAATTTTCATGTGGTACTTTTCACAATCCATGTATAAATTTAAAATATCTTCCATTATCAGATGCGTCAGGTGGGGTAGTGGTAGCGTTTACGACTTCCACCCTGAGGGCTAGGGTGCAAGACTTCGTCATGGCAGTATATTTTGTTGTTTTCATTTTGATCATACGGTGTCAAGTTTATCATTAATTTTAATTGTAGCAATCATAGACATGAGACAATTTTTTATCATCATTATGGCGTTTAGGTATTTAAGCAGTGTCATTTCAAACGCAGAGATACGACGACTACAAGGGTTGGTGCGCGCTAAAATGTTAATTTTTTTCTTTGCTTATACTGACCAACTTCCACATTAAAAATGGAAACCACTCTTGCATGAGCACATACCATTAAAGGCTCGCGGCGAGCAACAATATGCGTACAGACATAATAAGAACACAGAACGAATATAAAATGCCATATCTCTCGAACAGTTGTAATTCACATTACTCCAAAGGGAGTTTACTTACACAGTACCCGTGTGCTAAAAGAACCATTCCGAAATATAATTTCAATTAACAAATAGGATGAAATAAAAGTTGATAACCCTGGACCGGGCGCGCTGGCGTATAAAATACGTCAATCTTTGAAAACCAATGATTTCAACATTGTACGTACATTCTTGGCTAGAATGGTCTCGTGTATTCCTACAATGTACTTTGACTGCCCATATTGCGAGTTTTCAAAGTTCGAGGTATTGTAGCTAATTTTTTAGATCAGCAAGATGAACCCGTCACCAGTGGAGTATAAATTACGCCGCGCGACCTGCCGTGTACCTTTATATCTGTATCACCTATAAATGAACTAATTTCAACAAATAAAGATTAACTTTAACAAAAAACGTTTGTTATCATATTTGCACATATCATGGGCAAAGTACGCAATTTGCCCGGTCGGATAAAATAACAGTCGCGCCATAATTCTTTAACCAAACTACTTTCAGTTTATACATCACATAGGTCTACGCGGAAGATGCAATATTTTGACTCAACACACTTTCTGATATGAATGAGGTACCTATTAAGTAAATTATTATAAAATAAATATCAATTTGATCTTACAATACCTTCAAATGATCTTCAAAACAGAATTTCATCAATAGGTAAGAGTCAGGAGCAGCCTTGAACCATTTATTCCGTATGGCTTGTGCTTTAGGCACGGGAATGAATATCTTCTCCAGGCTTCGGTTTCGACGTCGAGATACAATTTGGAACAAAAAATCATTTATAATTCTTTTTTTAATTCATGTTTTCCGTGCTGGCCGACATTTTTAGGAAGCAAACTCCACCGATTCCCGGAAACTCTCGCCACGCTAAAGAAGGCGACGGAATACAGCGATACTCCACTAGTGACTACTGCCTTGTGACGTCACATCTCAACCAAGATGGAGGCACTGTGCTTCAGCGCAACATGATATTTTCCGACTTTCAAAACGTTTTAAAGTGCATACCCCTGATGCAGGAAACAAAAGTGACTATACTAATGTTTCTTTTTTAGGCTAAACTTTCAAATTCGGCTATAAAAAATTTGTGTACTTCCCTATTCATGATATTCCCTCAGAGCTAATTAAAAATGCAGGAGAAAAGACGTTGAACCAGTTGCACACAATTATTATTGCAATTTATTCGACTGGTAGGATGCCAAAGGCCTTCGAGAGGAATATTATAATCCTAATTTCGAAGAGGAAAAGAACGGGGAACTGCGAAGATTTTAGGGCCATGAGCCTGATAATAAATGAGTCAAAGTATTTACAAGGATCATCTATAGAAGAATAGAACGATGAGCAGAAGAGTATTTGGATGAGGACCAATTTGGATTCAGAAAAAACAAAGGCACAAGGGAAGCAATATTGGCCCTTAGGCTGCTCATAGTGAAGAGAATGGAAAAGAACAAGCCAACGTTGGTCGCGTTCGTGGACTTAGAGAAGGAATTTGACGACGTGGATTGGAGCACAATGCTTGGAATCCTAAAGGAAATTGGAGTTCTCTACAATGGCAGAAGAATCGTCCACAGTTTATCAAAAACAAGGTAAGCAGTGATAAAATCAGAGCCCAGCTGTGAAAAAGCAGGAATTAGCAAAGGAGTGAGACAAGGATGCGCATTGTCACGCGTAATTTTTCAATGTTTACGTCATGAAATCAAGTAAGGAAATCAAAGAAAAGGCTTCGGGAATTACTCAAGAATGATGAGGATCAAATTCATCAACCGAGTTAGTCATGAGGAAGTCCCAAGAAGAGTAAGAGAGGAGAGAAGCCTCGTGAAATCTTAATAAGAAGAAGATGGAGAAGAAAAAATTAGCCTGCTAAGATTTGTCGATGACATAGCCACCATAGCAGAAATAGAGAAGGATTTGAAAAATATTTTGGTTAACATGGGTAAGGTAATGGGTAAATTCATCAACTGAAAATTAACACAAAGAAAGCCAAGACATTAGTATGCAGTAGAAAAAATGAGTTCAACCCTAACATTAAAATAGGACAGAAATCAACAGGTGGAGGTGGATGAATTCTCTTATTTGGGAAACACGATCACTAATGACAGGAGAAGCAAGAAAGATATTATCTGCAGAATATCCCAAGCGAAGACAGCATTCCTCCAAAAGAGAGACTGTAGGTCTGAGTGTGAGTGGTGTAGTTTGTGGTCCACATGCGTTCAGAGTCTGTCCTTGTCCAAAAAATTCTCTTTATGTAGGAAAGAAACGGCTGGAAAATGTACGCATTCTCAGCTCTACAATACACGGGGTACAATTCGAAATAATTTATATTAGTCCTCAATCTGACATCTTAAGTGTTTCTTACATAGCAATCAGAAATTTGTTTTTGGATTATGCATTCCTTAATTAGGAAAGAACTTTTTTAATCGACCCATCTATATAATAGAAACTATTCGAGCGACCACATGTCGTGTGCATTTTGCTAAAAACAATCAGGTACAACCACTCTTTTGAATACAAAACTTTTCTGGCCAAAATCTCTCTCCATTTCAGAAGCATTCATCGGACTGATTAACCATTACAACAAAGCAATGCGAAAACAATTTCAATAAATGCCACACTCTAAAACAGAATTCTACAGTGTCCACTACCAAACGTACACTTAGTTTGAAATATTAATTTAAAGCTCTATGAGAAAACACCGAGTATAGCACAGACTCAACGTACACACAACTAATGGGCAACGATTGCTTGTGTTCCTAATGGACAATTTTTTATTATATTTAAAACGGAAACTAAACAAAAATACAATTTCCAGGCATTAATCATACGTTTTTCAATTATTATATGAAACCCCCAATAATTCCACAAAATACATGCTTTGTAGTTCTTGTTCAAATGGTTAAAATGCTGCTTAGCCTGGGCGCTAATATTATTATAATTTAGGAACGCAACCCTTTTTAGTAACCAGGCGACGGCTACGATTGCCTCGTAGCCTACACCCCTTTTCCTTCCGGGCGGTGGTCGTGGTAGGGGTGGGTGCAGGGTGATGCGGAAACACGCCTAGTTCAGATGCTCGCCGCTCGATGTCGCCGATCGCAAGAGACACGCGCCTGAAGGCGAAATTCCCATTCGGTTCCCGAAACAGTTTTATCGACACCACCATTCCATAGCGCAAACGACAGGCGTTCAACGGGAGATGATAGCAGAGCTGCCCTTAAACCGTATATTTACTTTAGAAAAATGAAAGCGTGCGTTTGACTTCTAGTACATATTTAAGGTTTTCAGTTGTTAAGGGAAACTAATTCATACTCCAATTTGTTAGGCGTCCCCTGGCGTAAGGCGTAAGCCCTGATGACGATGGACGACTCGGCCATCGAAACGTCGGCAGAGATGGAGAACCTTATCCGGTGGCAATCCCGAATAAACTTCAACATCGTCATCACTGGTCAACAATTCTAAGATTCCTTACTGCAATTGAATTAGTTAATTGCCCAGGAGTTAACTTAAGTTTCGATGAATTACTTCCTTATTTATAATTTATTATTTCCCGTTGTATGCTGTATTTTTTTGTAACTTTTTATAACTTTGTACATTATTTTTTCACTTTTCGTACTTAAGGCATTCTTCGTCTGGGATATACTACTGCTGATTCTTTCTATCTAGCGATTTGATCGATGGATTTTTTCTTCCTCATTGGAAAACCCACTAAAATCGCTGGCACATTAATAGCGTGAGCTTGGTTTCGTCAGTAGTAGGACCCGCCCGCCTTTGTGACGGTGCGGGATTCCTCGTCCCTTCCCTTCCTTTCCGATCCCGTCCCAGGAGACGTCGTCGGGCTCCTATCGCGGCGGCGCCTCCTTCCTTGTTCCTTCCCGTCCTTCCCCTTCTGGGTGCAGAGGAGAAAAGCTCGCGCTTACAGTCCCTGCCCCAGAAGTGCATGTATCCCCGCGAGCCCGCCCTAGGGTACCGTTTCCACTACTGATTCTTTCTAACTTTTTCCATCGCTGGTCATGTGTCTCCTGAATAACATAATATTTCTCCTCTTCGAGTAGTTGATTCCCTAATTCAATGTTTGCTTTAGCTTTTTTCTTTTGCGTACAATATGTTAGGCGAGTTACGATCGGTAGTATTTTCTTCCTGATGTTTCCATGTATTTCAGGGTACGTAACGTTCATGTCTTCTTACACCTTGTGCAAGACATTTTCTTAAGAATTTTTCATTGACTCTCCTGGAATGCAGTCAAGTCTAAATGACAAATACGTTCGCAAATCCCTTAATGCTGTATCCAATCTTAAAATCCGGGTGCCCTTGTCATCCTTATCGAATTTAATTTTGTTTTGCTAATATTGTCTTCGTTTTCCAAAATATTCCAGATATTCTATCCATCTGTTTACTTTGCCTTCCTTTTCAGTCAAAATATCTCCATTTTTGTTCTTTACAATATTTCATCTCAAGGACTCATGTGTCTCCTAACAATTCTTTAGGCAGTTTCTTTTTTCCATTCACAGTATAGCTTACTACGTCTTCTAGTATTATCTTCATTCACATTTCCCTTGTACGCCTCGCTTTGTATTATGTCGCATTATTTATTCTCTTAAAGCTATTTAGATGGCGTTTCATCGTTGTTCATTTACATCTGCTGTCACTCTCTGCCCCGAGGTAGGTTTTGAAGTCAAGTCCGGGAAAGTATTTCTCACTTATTCTGGTTTCTGTCGGACCGAGATTTGTAATGATGTTTCGGGATTATCTTCTCCAAGTCACTGCGAAAAATATCTATACTTAATTGTTCCAATTATTTAATACTATCCTAGCGACGAAATAAGTGGTGCGCAAAAAACTCACGTAGCAACACAATTTGTTAACGCTTTATTAAACTCGAAAATAAAATTTGAAATCTATGAGGACATCAGAAAAAACTATATTCCCTAAAAGTGTCTTTTTTTTAAGATTGCTAAGGGTAAATCATGAATATGAATTTTAATTCCAGAGGCGGTCGATTTCATTTGATTGTACATTCAACGGCCTGTGCGAGCCGGTGAGCCTGATTTCTAGCTTGATAATGCCAAATATCTCTTAAGTTTCGTTTCCATGGTATTTCACGTCAATCCGTAAGCGTCAAATTCATCTCCGTTTGCAAGTGACACTTCAAATGCCTTATTTCCTCATCATAATCGACTCTCTACTCGGCTGTCGATATGTCGCGCCCATTTGCTTCTCGTTAGCTGGGAGGACATCGTGTGCCTGATATTCTCGGATGTCTCCGCCAAGTTTATACATTATTTATTAATGTGCTCATTTTTTACTTGAAATAAATGTGCGACACATTTCCTTGTCCTCTTTTAGATGTCGTCAATTCCAGCCATTTCGGTGAGATCAGTTATCCTAAAGCTAAGATAAATTCTGTCCAACTTCTTTTCATTTTTAACACATCAATATTTTATCCATGCGTAATAATTAAAATGCAGAAAAGTTAAATTATCAAATACTCATAGAAAAACGATTGTTTCAACTAAGACAGTCACCAATGGCTTCCAACGATAGCAATATGTATATCCTTTCAACTGTTATTCTACACAAGGGCTTCGATTGCAATGTGCATGATTTCAAGGAGCCTTTGTGGGTCTCGCGCTCGTAATAAGAGTTTAGTATCCTAAAAAATGCCGCGTCACATTTAAATGATATGGCATTTGGGGGAGGCGGCGCACCTGAAAATGAAAAACGTCTGATTAATGCCTTATAATTGCATTTTTGTTAAGTTGCCGTTTTAAATATAATAAAAAATTGTCCATTAGGAACACAAGCAATCGTTGCCCATTAGTTGTGTGTACGTTGAGTCTGTGCTATACTCGGTATTTTTTAATAGATCTTTTAAATTAATATTTCAAACTAAGTGTACGTTTGGTAGTGGACACTGTAGGATTCTTTTTTAGAGTGTGGCATTTATTGAAATTGTTTTCGCATTGTTTTGTTGTAATGGTTAATCAGTCCGATGAATGCTTCTGAAATGGAGAGAGATTTTGGCCAGAAAAGTTTTGTATTCAAAAGAATGGTTGTACCTGATTGTTTTTAGCAAAATGCACACGACATGTGGTTGTGTTATTCGCTCGAATAGTTTCTTTTATATAGATTGGTCGATTAAAAAAGTTCTTTCCTAATTAAGGAATGCATAATCCAACAACAATTTCTGATTGCCTTGTAAAAAACACTTAAGATGTCAGATTAAGGACTAATACAAATTATTTCGAATTGTACCCCGTGTATTGTAGAGCTGAGAATGCGTACATTTTCCAGCCGTTTCTTCCCTACATTTACAGAATTATTTCGACAAGGACTGGCGACCGCGGCGACCGACAGCTGAGGTCATTCGTGCAATTAGGGTGCGGTACGGAAAGAAGGGGTGGAGTGAGACCTGGGTGCGGCGCTAGCCTGCTCAGAAGGAAAGCTACCAAGAGGATTAAGGCTTAGCGTCCCATCCGACGGACGGAGTAATTGTTGTAGATGTTATTGCTCGCACCAGCCTCCCTAATCAGGGATGAGCGGGTTCCTTTCCTGAGGGTTTTACTGAGTTTACTCCTCCTAAATCTATAATTAGAATTATTACAATACTTATGATTTACAATGTTTGTACCGTGTACTTTCTTGTTCTATTATTGCTTACTTTAATTTACACGGTATAAGGCAATTCTGTTTCTTGTACAAGCCTTGAATTCAAACATTCATACTAAGGATGAGTCGGTTCTTTAATTTTTTCGTCTCTCGGTACCGATCCGGTTCTCCCCCATCGGTTCTCGGTTCTAAATACTCGGTTCCAAGGTTGAACTTTTATTACCCGAATCAATGGCAAATTGAAATGAACAACGACTGGAAGTGAATGAAAATAATATCACTAAAGACGTAAATAAGCATTAAAGCTCAGTAAAAAAACTTAAGATCGTCTCCATAAATTTATTTGCTAAATAAAAAAGTTTGAATAACACGTTGTTAAAGAATGCATGATCGACCAGCATGTCACATTACATCAGGCGGCCACTGGTTCTTTCTCCAGGTTTTGTTTTTAAAAATTCAACATTTTTACCCCATCTGGGTCTAATCTACTCTTTTTTTGACAGAAATATTGTCTGCAGTACTGAGCAGGCGTTCACTGAATACAGTAGTGGCTGATGTTGATTTTGAAGGGTCGCGTCATATACGCTTGGAGCACAGTTTACATGGTGCGTTGATAGTAAAGCATCAGGATCAATAGTGACACTCCCACAACTTCTGACGACATCATCTGCGATGTAGCTCTTACTTTAATTGACAACTTACTCGCATCCATCACTGACCCAGTTCTTACCTCAACACTTAACTGCTCAACACGACGGTACAGCGACACCATGGATAAACTGAACGGCCGCGGCTTAGCCTGGGCGCTAGATACGTCCGTCGCACGTATTTTTTATTTATCTGTTGGTTTTTACTGTTTTCCCAACAACATAATTACAGGAAAAACACAATTGATAGAAAGTATATAAACATAATTCAAAAATACAATCTCAGTTTTTTAGAATATAACACATTAAATTGAGTCGTCATTGTTCATTAACAATTAACAATTAGAGCCTTAAAATACTCATTTCTTTGTTGAAACAAATTAAGTTCATTACATTATTTATTACTATTACTATTATTATTCTTACACATTCTACGTAATGGTGAATTTTTTGGAAAATCATGTTTCGCATAATTTAAGTAAAACAAAGATTTGGGCCTCAAATTAACATTTGAAGCATAAAAATTTTAACTCTCCAAACAAAACTGGCATTCACCAGTATTTATAATGTCAAATAAATACATGAGATCTTTAACATGCCTTCACTTTTCTAAATATTGACAGTCAAACAGTTTCAACATGCTTTTATATGGTACATAATTCTCTTGAGCGGGGTAAACATTGAAACAAATATAATACAAGTACCTAATGAATTTCTTTTGATTTTTTTCAATCTCATCAATGATTTTTTTTAATAAGGCGCCCAAACCATTGATCCATATCCTAATTTACTTACTGAGAAATAGAGTATTTTCAGAGCTTTACGTATTTTGTGCACTTTGATACTCTCTTAACAAAACCCAGAGTTTAACTGGCTGACAAGTTTACTATCAGTATATGAAGTACAAAGGTCATTTTTACGTCAAACGTAACTCCCAAATCTTTGACTTCATTAACTGCGTTCAAATTGAGACATTGCATTACTTTATAGGGTATTTTTTTCCTGCATAAGACATAGTTATACATTTTTCAAAGTTATAGTATAAGTGATTTGATCATGTTATCAGACCATTTAAATCATCTTGTAACAATGAGCAATCCATTTCATTATTAATTTCTTTAAATATCTTAACATCGTCAGCATACATTAAACACGCTGAGTTAGATCATTTTAAGTAAATCACTAACGAAAATCAAGAACAAAAGGGGTCCTAAATTGGATCCCTGAGGCACTCCGGAAGTGACAATGAACTCATTAGAAGAGTATTTATTGTATAAAACATATTGCTTTCTTTGACGCGAGCAGGATCTAAGTAAGTTTAATAAGTTGCCTGTTATACCAGCATTACACTTTTCTTGATCAAAATATCATGGTTTAAATAGAAAGCTTTTTTTAAAATGCACACACCTAAGATCGCTGTCAGACGAAACGAATTACCGCCGGCCGCCGTTCACGACACGGCGCACGGCGTTACAGAGAGTCTTCCCTTCTGAAAGCCGCCTGAATTTCACGTGACCGGCGGCGGACGAAAAGTCGTTTTGTCTGAAAGTGGTTTTAATGCATTGTAGCGTGTGTGTGTGTGTGCGTGCAGCGTGTGGCGTGCAGCGCTGATAGACAGCATCAGCAATAAAATAACGAGGATACTCCAGAGACATAATATAGAAGCAATTCATAAACCGGCCACCAATGGGACACCGAAAGATGACCTGGGCCTCAAAAAGTCGTCATTATACAGCATTCCATGTGAATGAGGCCACTTTTACATTGGGTAAACGGGCCGCACCATAGAAAAAAGACTGACGGAACATGAAATATACATACGCCTGTTTTACTCACTGAAATCAGCCGTGGCATAGCGTTACCTAGACCTCGGTCACAGAATGGATTTCAAAAGCACGAAATATCTATGCCGCACGGACAATTACTGGGACCGAATTTTCAAAGAAGCAATACATATCAACCTGGGAAAAAAGAACATCAACAGAGACAAAGGCTTCCACTTGAGTTATACGTGGGGGGGTGTCATCAGCCACTATAAACCACACCGATCGAGAGCGGACCAATCAAGGCACACTTAAACGGCTCTCAAGGGTATAAGTACCGGCAAGAACTTGGCTCGACATTCAACCCCTGAAGAAGATGTCGGACTTAAACGTTGGGAGCTGTGACACAAATGTACACCCGGTAGGAAACCCGAAAACTGCAGAGCATACTCCGGGAAAAACTCAAATTCTACATTCTATCCCAAAGATTGCATAACATTTGGGACACGACTTGCCTTAGTTAGTCTCTATGTAACTGATTCTGCTCTGATTTATAAGTATTCTCCACTCGAAGACTTTTTGAGCCTTTCCTATGGGTCCTAAATATATCTGACTCTTAAGTCAATACTGGTCGGACCAATTTTTTATTTATTTTTAAGTTGGTCATCATCATCATCATCACTGGTGAACAATCCTGGGATTGGTTAGACGAAGCTCTCCACTCAACATTCCTATCATCTAATCTTTTCACTCCTACGTATTTCTTCTCCTTCACATTCACCAATTTCACATATTTAATCGTAGTCTTCATTTTCCGTTATTGCCATCTCGACGGTATTCTTCACTTGGAAATCTTATCTCAAGATGTGACTAATTAGGCTGATTCGTCTTTTCATAATGGTTTTCACGAGGCTTCTTTTCTCTCCTACTCTTCTGTGGTCTTCCCAAATACTTGAAAGGACGATCCATTTGATGCTGACCATCCTTCGGTGGCACCACATTTATTTTCTTATTCCCAGTAATCAGTTTGTCCCCAAATATTTCTTGGCCTATTCCGTGTTTTTATGCGCTATGTTTATCAAATATGAGTGACACTCTTCATTATTCTAAGAACGAATTGTGCTGCATTCTCATTTCTTGGCGCTTATTTACTTTGAGTTAGTAATATTCAAATGGCTGCGAGTGACAATGAGGCACTTTCACGAGAACCTCGTGAATGGGAGGGAAGCGAGCGAATATTCTCGATTGTTGCCCCCGCCATTATCTCCCCCCCCGTCGACCTCTGAAGCTCTTCCCCCAATCGCATCCTCACTCACAGCCAACCATCTCTTCGATGCACATCCCCTCGTCGCGTCTCTCCGCTGGGAGCCGAAGGCAGTTCCTGCCGCTGGTGTGAATATTTCCCCAGAGCCTCTTTTGACAGTCGACGAAAAAAATACTGTTTCAATTATTATTGTTTTTCCGCTGATGGAACCTATCTGCGAGAGTGTTCTTCAAAAGGAATCATTGTTCTCTCTCTGCTGCCGTGAAATGAGCCCATAATCGTCACCCGCGCTTTGTGTCAACCTTTGCGATACGTGACTGCACAAATTCATTGCTTTAGACTTCGCATTCTACCACTTGAATGGATGTTTACTGTACTATGTGGCGGGTTCTCCCTGGGGCGAAATATAGGAGCTAAATTAATTGCATCCCCGAGTCACGCGTCGTGCTCAACGCAGAAAGGAAACCACTTTGACTGAATTCCACCATTCACAATCACGACATTCCGTCACACTCCCGACTCTTAATGTTTTAATGCTTATGAGCTCAATACAGCCATCTTTCCATTCGGCTCCGGTTCTCCGCTGAGGTTTGCGTTCTATTGCGCATGATTTAATTGGGCATTCGTATGCAAATACACTTGCGTGCGATGAAATATCCAAAACAAAAAAAAACAAAGTTAATTTGTTTTTTCCGATAATTTCACTGAGAGACATAAAACCCCTGTGTGAACACTCGGATTTTCTTACACGTAATCACACCCGGGTCTCACGTATATTTAAAAAAAAACTTGAATATACAGCGTATTTATTGGTTAAAATAATTTGATTTGCCCATTCGATAAATTAATTTTATAAAAATGTTTCCATAATTTGGCAACTTTGAACTATATAATATTGCCATGACTGTGATAATTGAAATGGCAACACCTCGTTCGGTTAGCCCAGTCTGATATTCGCCATTCATACCAAAAGGTGGTGAAACAATTTGGTCCCATAACTGATCGGCCATCGGGAAATCCGGGTTCGAATCCCGGCTAAGCTAAATGATTTTTTCACGTCATATTTTATCCTTTGTGTACTTTATTTTAATGTTTTTTAATCTGCAAATGCTTAATTCATGTCACGAAAGTTGTGATAGTGTGATTACATAAACGTGTACCCAGAGCCTCAAGCTTTAAAAGAATGTTCAATTTATTCTTTAAACTGCTGAATGTTTTAGGTATGTTATAGAAAAGTAAGAAAGAGTTGAAGTCCTTTGAAAGGGTTTGAAGAAGAGACAGTTGAATCGGCGACACGAGGTAGCTGTTTTGAAAGGGAGGTAAGGTTGGCAGCCGGATACTCATTCATGGTAGCTGTGGACGACGCACCGACGAATGTGTGTACATACTCAAATTGCAGAAAATTGAAATATGTCGGTATTTAAGTTCAAAGAAATAATTCAACGCTAAAAGCGCTAATCACTCGTTGCGCATTTAGCCGTAATCTAAATTATTATTATTATTAAATTGTTACAAGTAGGCCAATGGCCTGGTGGTAACATGTACAAACAATGATGCAAACAATGATGCAAAAACAATAGAAAACATTATAAAAAGCCCTTGGTCCCTACTTCTTCAACCGCTTTTAAAAAAATATGTAAATTTTTCGGGAAGGGCTTAAATACTTGTGCTGGTAGGTCGTTCCAGTCCCTTATGGTCCTATTCAAGAAGGAGAACTGCTTTGAATTTGTTCTTTGTGATCGGCACTTTATCTTGAACTGGTGATCATGTTTCCAACAAAGCTGGGTTTTGAAATGTTTAGTAGAAATGAGTTTATTGAGGTCACTGAGAAGTAGGTAAACAGGAATTTACTATATTTATATGGGCGTTGTTTCGTGTCGACGGCGCGGAGGACATCGGCACGCAAGTAAGCACGTAGTTCTATAGTTTTCTTTTCGACGAAATACGATGGTAGTTTGTAGGATTGGCTCATTACGCACTATAAACATGTCTATTTTATTAATTTGATCGCGTATTAATTAATAATTAATGAGCATGTACTAAGTCAAACTTTTAAAAAATATAACAATTGACGGAAGAATTCTTAAAGTAATGGAGCGTACGTAGAAGTGTGCATTCAAAGTTGGGTGTCTTCCTTCGGTTGGGTCACTTCGGTATTGGGTTTTTATATTTCACGCGCAACAATTGTTGGTTTTTTTAAAACTAGTAATATAAATAGTAATGGACGGAGGAATTTTTGAAGTATGCGATCGTAGGCAGAGTGATTGATGCCTTCAAATTCGCGAATCTTGCTCTTTTCATTATGTAGAATTGTAATTTAGTAAAAACAATCACCATCTCGCTTTATTTGCCTTAAATATTATAATTTTTCTTCAAATAGGCACTATAAGAGCCCATAAGAGTGAATATAGTTAAACATGCAGGCCACTGCATTTTGATACCGAATGCCTCTGAGCAAAATTTTAGTCTTCTTTTACACTGAAAAATTCATATGAATAAGTTATTAGGTGGTGTGGTTAACCTAATACAAAGCCTTATTTGGGCCATTGTCAGTGATGCTGGCATTTTCCCCTTTAAATAGCATGCACATCAGTAGTGCAGCTATGTACTTCGTCAAATGCATCGAAGGCTGCAGCGTCCTCATAAAACGTCATTTCACTGTATTAATAACGATACTAACGTACATCTACATCTACAAATTACCCTGCGAGCCACCTCTAGGGTGTTTGGCAGGGGGTGATCAATCACCAGCATGCAGCATGCATTTGGACTCCCACATGCACACCACACCGTCCGAGAAACGTCCCGTATAATAACAAACTATACTACTATATGCTGTTAGAAATAGAATATAGAATAGAAATTCAGAAACATGCAGTAAGTTTTACATAGGTTAGTAGGCTACACTACAAGTCATGCAATCTATTTACGCGTTCTATTGCTGCCGTTATAATCTCTTATTGATCGTGGAAAAAATGATATTCGGAATCTGTCTGTTCTGCAATCTATCTCTCTTATTTTATTTATATGATCTGATCTTCCGTAGTACGTTGGCGTCCGCAAGATATGGTTAACTTCGTCAGAAAAGACACTGCTCTTGAATTTATCTAAAAGGTTTAGTCTATTTTTCAATCTACGGTCCGACAGAGATTCCCATCCGAGTTTATCTAAGAGGTCAGTTACACTAACAAGACTATCGTAACGACCTTTCACATACCTGGCAGCTCTTCTTTGCACGCGTTCTAACTCTGTTATTAAGCCTTTTTCATGAGGGTCCCAAACACTGGCAGCGTATTCCAAATGTGGTCTAACGAGGGAAAAGTAGCTAATTTCTCTCACTTTGTCGTCGCACTTTCCTAATATTCTTTTGACAAAACCCATTTTACGATTAGCTTGACCGGTTAT
The DNA here is from genome assembly GCF_921293095.1 of Ischnura elegans. Lineage (NCBI taxonomy): Eukaryota > Metazoa > Arthropoda > Insecta > Odonata > Coenagrionidae > Ischnura > Ischnura elegans. Next base: position 132,579,240 of record NC_060250.1, read on the forward strand.
TTCTCGAATATGTTTATTCCACGATAGATCATTATTGAGTCTAACCCCTAGATATTTCACAGATTCAACTGCCTTTAACTGCGCGCCCCGAATGACATAGTTACGCTGTAGGGAGTTATTCTTCCTCCAGAAATTCATTACGACGCATTTTTCCAAATTTAATTCTAACTGCCAAGCATCGCACCAAGCTTGGATAGCAGCAAGATCATTCGTTAGTTCATCTATATCTTTGCTGGAACGAATTTCTCTGTAAACTACAGCGTCGTCTGCAAATAATCGTAACTTACTCTGCACTACTTCGCCAATGTCGTTTATATAAAGAAGGAATAGGAGTGGGCCAATGACACTACCCTGAGGAACGCCAGAAGTCACTCTAACCTCATTGGAGACTGCACCGTCTAATACTACTCTCTGGACGCGGTCGCTCAAAAATTCTCTAATCCAGGAAATGACATCTTCGTCTAGACCATAAGATTTCAGTTTTAATATTAACTTTCCGTGGGGTACTTTATCAAATGCCTTTTTGAAATCAAGAAAAATCGCGTCTACTGGAATGTTGTCTTCCCCGGAGACTAAAATATCGTGGGCGAAAAGCGCTAACTGAGTTTCGCACGATCTGCTTTTCCTGAATCCATGTTGATTTCCCATTAATAAGTTTTGCGCGTCTAGGTGTTTCATTACCGAGCTGACTACGATGTGTTCAATGACTTTGCAAGAGATGGACGTTAAAGATATCGGCCTGTAATTAGATGGCTGTTCCTTGTCTCCACTTTTAAATATAGGCGTTACATTAGCGATTTTCCAGTCATTAGGTACTTCGTGTTGCTTGATGGATTTACTGAATATTAACTGCAAGTAGGGGGCAAGTTCTGAGGCTAGTTCTTTATATACACGAGAAGGGATTTCGTCTGGACCAGGTGATTTATTTGGACTAAGCGATTTCAATATATTTTCTATTCCGAGCGTACTAATGTCAATAGCTGGCATCTTATGAATACAGGGATTGTCATCGGTCCCGGGTGAGTTTTCGGAAGGCTCCGTGAACACGCTCTTAAAGTAGGAATTTAATAAATTGGCTTTATCGTAACTGCTTGTCAACACATCTCCATTGTCGTTTCTCAGCGAACATACGGTAGATTGTTTACCTTGAACTTCCCTAACATATGACCAAAATGCTTTTGGGTTATCCTGTAACTGCTCTACTAGTGTTTTTCTTTTAAAATTCGTGAACGCATTCCTGAACGCTTCCTTCGTGGCGGCTTTAGTCATCCTATATTTTTTAATTATTAGCTCGCGTTCATTAGCGGATAAATCCGTGCTGACTTTTTTCATTTTAGCATGACACGCTCTCTGTCGCCTCAATGATTTTCTCACTTCCGCGTCGTACCATCTCGGTTCGCTGCCTTCTTTTACTATTTTACTAGGGATGTAGCTATTTATTCCCGAAGTTACGAGCGAAAGAAAAGCTTTCCAAGTATTCTCTACATTTAACTTTAATACTGATTCTTGAAACTCGGGGAAAGCATTTTTCATATGACTCTTAAACCCAAAACGTAGAAGTAATTTTAAATATGGATTTTATGCCTCTTCATAATACCCGCCAAGCCACCACTAAGGTGTTTGGCACGGAGTGCTCGTATTCATTGCAGTTGCGATTGCATCCAAAAAATCAAGGGTAAATATGCACGGATCATTGTTATAAGAATTATTATGCTCCTTTTAAAGAAAAGTTTTTTTTATTTTCACTCGTCTGAAATTTCTCCTAAGCCTATCGTAACAGACTCAACTTTGTGGAGGTTCATTCTAATAAATAAAAGCGAACAAACTATGTATAAATCCACCAATTTATTTTTGTGGTACTACTAGTTTCAACGCAGCGGCGTCATCATCAGGTACAAAGGCTACAAAGAAACAAACATCCTTATATATCATGTGGTATCGGGAGGAAGAAGGTAGGTGGAAGGGGTGGCTGGGAAATCTGAGGTGTGTGATTGGGCGTTGTGGGAGGGTGGTGAGAGTTGGTCGGGAGTAACGGAAGGTTGTTGGTGACTAAGGTAATGACGGGGGTGTCCGTAGGAGTGGGGGAAGGGGAAGGATTTTGGGTTGTTGGTTTTTCCGTGAGTTCAGGGAGGCTATTAGGAGGGGGGAAAGGTTCTCAAAAAGGATATCATTAAGAAGGGGACGTTTCTTGATGAGTCTCCTAATCTCCAACTCTTCTAGCTTGTTCATTCATCTGCCTTTTTCCTCCCTGTGTAGAATTTTTGGCATGAAATCACTCTTGTGGTTCTCCTCCCACAAGTGCTTAGCAAAGTGGGATTGGGAGAGGTTACAAGTCCGAAAACTCCTCTTGTGTTCCTCCGCTTTCTTCCGGGAAGTGCGGCCCGTTTGTCCGATGTACGCTGCAGTGCATTCATTGCATTCCAATAAATAAATACCACTATTTTCCAATGGGTCACTCCTTTCCTTAGTGTAATTAAATAATCTTTTCAGGTTATTGTTGTTATAAAAAGCAATCTTGTAAAGATTTTTAGGGAAAAGGTTGCTCACTTTTTTTGATAAAACACCGTAGAAAGGTAACTTTCTCCACTTAAATTTTTCCTCCTTTGAGTCCCTTTGCCTGAATAACATTTCTTGTGCCCTTAGGGAGCGTTTTTTACGAGAATTTTATCCACAAGAGATCTGTTATAACCATTCGTTGCTGCTATTGCTTTGATCGTTTCCGATTCCTTATTCAAGTTCTCTTCCGATAGGGGGATATTAAGAAGTCTGTTTATCAAGAAGTGAAACGTCGATAACTTTTGGGAAATGTGATGGCGGGAGTCACAGGGGATTACATGATCAGTGGTGGTGGTTTTTCTAAAAATAGCAAATTCAAAACACTTAGCACTTTTGGAAACAGTCACATCAAGGAAATTCAACTTACCACTCGCTTCTTTTTCACATGTGAATTTAATTCTGTCACACTGGTTGTTTAAACTTGTTAAAAAAATGTAACATCAGTAATCAGTGATTTTGTGTCTCTTTTAAAAGTGTGCGTGGAACAGAATTATTTTAAATTCAATGGAGAATACTATAGACAATTGGAAGGGCTTGCGATGGGTTCACCGTTGTCACCTCTCCTGGCTGACCTATTCATGGACGATTTTGAACAAAAACTGTTCAACAGCGGTTTGGTGAACACCAAAAACATCTATTGCTGGTTCCGTTATGTGGATGACCTCTTTGCAATTTGGACGGGCACCGAAAGACAATTAGACATTAGTATATTATACATAGTTTGTTCGCTTTTATTTATTCTCCTAAGCCCTTGTCACGTGGCATCTATTATACCACAGCCCGTTATGTTTTCTCTGTACATCACATTTCTTCGTAATTATGAAACTCTTAAACCTTGTATGTAATAATACCATGAATATGAAATATTTAATTACAGATTTTATATTTTTCTCCACTCAGTATGCTACATTAATATTAATAATCGTCTAACAGAACCCACGCGAAAACTACAGTTACACTAGATCGTACTTCAAATACTTCAGTCTGAAACTTAATTATCAATAGATAAATTCTAATATATAAATGTCTCTATAAGTTACCCACGTGAGTGTGATTGCCTTGGAAATTAAAAACTAAGAAAGCAATATACTCATGAATTATTACTTTATACACGGTAAAGTTATTTTAATACATATTTTTTATCGCGCGTTATGAGCCAAACCTGCAAACAACCATTGTATTTAGACGAAAAGAAAACGTAGTACAGCGCCCAAGGATTGGAGAGTTTGTGCGGGAGGAAGGTGCTGAAGATGAAATGGACGGAGAGGGTGAGCGATGAAGAGTTGTACATCTACATCTACATAATACCCTGCGAGCCACCTCTAGGGTGTTTGGCAGGGGGTGATCAATCACCAGCATGCAGCATGCATTTGGACTCCCACATGCACACCGCACCGTCCAAAAAACGTCCCGTATAATAACAAACCATACTACTATATGCTGTTAGAAATAGAATAGAAATTCAGAAACATGCTTTAAGTTTTACATAGGTTAGTAGGCTACACTACAAGTCATGCAATCTATTTACGAGTTATATTGCTGCCGTTATAATCTCTTATTGATCGTTGATTTTCGCTCGTAACTTCGGGAATAAATAGCTACATCCCTAGTAAAATAGTAAAAGAAGGCAGCGAACCGAGATGGTACGACGCGGAAGTGAGAAAATCATTGAGGCGACAGAGAGCGTGTCATGCTAAAATGAAAAAAGTCAGCACGGATTTATCCGCTAATGAACGCGAGCTAATAATTAAAAAATATAGGATGACTAAAGCCGCCACGAAGGAAGCGTTCAGGAATGCGTTCACGAATTTTAAAAGAAAAACACTAGTAGAGCAGTTACAGGATAACCCAAAAGCATTTTGGTCATATGTTAGGGAAGTTCAAGGTAAACGATCTACCGTATGTTCGCTGAGAAACGACAATGGAGATGTGTTGACAAGCAGTTACGATAAAGCCAATTTATTAAATTCCTACTTTAAGAGCGTGTTCACGGAGCCTTCCGAAAACTCACCCGAGACCGATGACAATCCCTGTCTACATAAGATGCCAGCTATTGACATTAGTACGCTCGGAATAGAAAATATATTGAAATCGCATAGTCCAAATAAATCACCTGGTCCAGACGAAATCCCTTCTCGCGTATATAAAGAACTAGCCTCAGAACTTGCCCCCTACTTGCAGTTAATATTCAGTAAATCCATCAAGCAACACGAAGTACCTAATGACTGGAAAATCGCTAATGTAACGCCTATATTTAAAAGTGGAGACAAGGAACAGCCATCTAATTACAGGCCGATATCTTTAACGTCCATCTCTTGCAAAGTCCTTGAACACATCGTAGTCAGCTCGGTAATGAAACACCTAGACGCGCAAAACATATTAATGGGAAATCAACATGGATTCAGGAAAAGCAGATCCTGCGAAACTCAGTTAGCGCTTTTCGCCCACGATATTTTAGTCTCCGGGGAAGACAACATTCCAGTAGACGCGATTTTTCTTGATTTCAAAAAGGCATTTGATAAAGTACCCCACGGAAAGTTAATAATATGACTGAAATCTTATGGTCTAGACGAAGATGTCATTTCCTGGATTAGAGAATTTTTGAGCGACCGCGTCCAAAGAGTAGTATTAGACGGTGCAGTCTCCAATGAGGTTAGAGTGACTTCTGGCGTTCCTCAGGGTAGTGTCATTGGCCCACTCCTATTCCTTCTTTATATAAACGACATTGGCGAAGTAGTGCAGAGTAAGTTACGATTATTTGCAGACGACGCTGTAGTTTACAGAGAAATCCGTTCCAGCAAAGATATAGATGAACTAACGAATGACCTTGCTGCTATCCAAGCTTGGTGCGATGCTTGGCAGTTAGAATTAAATTTGGAAAAATGCGTCGTAATGAATTTCTGGAAGAAGAATAACTCCCTACAGCGTAACTATGTCATTCGGGGCACGCAGTTAAAGGCAGTTGAATCTGTGAAATATCTAGGGGTTAGACTCAATAATGATCTATCGTGGAATAAACATATTCGAGAAATAACCGGTCAAGCTAATCGTAAAATGGGTTTTGTTAAAAGAATATTAGGAAAGTGCGACGACAAAGTGAGAGAAATTAGCTACTTTTCCCTCGTTAGACCACATTTGGAATACGCTGCCAGTGTTTGGGACCCTCATGAAAAAGGCTTAATAACAGAGTTAGAACGCGTGCAAAGAAGAGCTGCCAGGTATGTGAAAGGTCGTTACGATAGTCTTGTTAGTGTAACTGACCTCTTACATAAACTCGGATGGGAATCTCTGTCTGACCGTAGATTGAAAAATAGACTAAACCTTTTAGATAAATTCAAGAGCAGTGTCTTTTCTGACGAAGTTAACCATATCTTGCGGACGCCAACGTACTACGGAAGATCAGATCATATAAATAAAATAAGAGAGATAGATTGCAGAACAGACAGATTCCGAATGTCATTTTTTCCACGATCAATAAGAGATTATAACGGCAGCAATAGAACGCGTAAATAGATTGCATGACTTGTAGTGTAGCCTACTAACCTATGTAAAACTTACTGCATGTTTCTGAATTTCTATTCTATATTCTATTTCTAACAGCATATAGTAGTATAGTTTGTTATTATACGGGACGTTTCTTGGACGGTGTGGTGTGCATGTGGGAGTCCAAATGCATGCTGCATGCTGGTGATTGATCACCCCCTGCCAAACACCCTAGAGGTGGCTCGCAGGGTAATTTGTAGATGTAGATGTAGATGTGGAAAAAATGACATTCGGAATCTGTCTGTTCTGCAATCTATCTCTCTTATTTTATTTATATGATCTGATCTTCCGTAGTACGTTGGCGTCCGCAAGATATGGTTAACTTGTCAGAAAAGACGCTGATAGAGAATAGGAGAAGAAAGAAGGGTATGGATCACACTCTATGTGAAAGGAGAGCACGGTGGATGGGCCCACCTAAGGACACAACAGCAGTTAGGTGGGAATCATAATGGAAGGATAGATGGAAAAAGCCCCCAGAGGAAGACTAATGGACAAGTGCTAAGGACAAGGGACAAGCTTCAAGAAGGATGCGTTGAAGAAGAGATTAAGAGAGAGGTAGAAGTGAGTGGGGAGAGATGGAGGGATGCATGTAGACCAATCTTAGGGATGCAGTACTACGTGTGTATGTTTGCATGTAGACGCGTTTTCATTGCTGGTTTCATCGGCTTACGCTTTGAGATAAGGCACCTCGCCTTTTGCCCATGGATCTTTTTCTGACGCCTCGAGGGCACCTCTTGTGAACATGGGCGGTGGGTGGTGTTGGGGGGGAAGGGGGGGAGGAGGAGGGGGTTTGGGTGAGGGAGTGGGAGGGGGGAGACGACCCGCTTTCGTCGTGATTGGATTTCCGGAACACTTATGGCATATTTGAATACATAATACACGTGATTATCATATTAATTACCGATTTGATTTAGAATACGGTTGCGTGGAGATCGCATTAACGATTTGAAACGTAACAGCTTCCATGCGGCCATAAATAACGGCTTTGGTGGTTTTATTCTAATGAGTATCTTAGCGGACTTCCCCATTAACATCGGAATTTAAATTGCCCCCTCATTATTATTCATGACAATTTTCGAATCGACTAAGTTTCTTATTGCTTCCCCCCTCCATTTAAATTGAAATATGAAAAATAACTTTCGAATTAAAATAATAATGGCTTTGATATTTTTTAAATTATAGCCACACTATATAAGATTTCCTTTCGGACTCGTTCATTACTTCTCCGCTCTTGCCGCGAACATGACACTTCAACTCTTGGCAACTACAACGATTCCCCATCCCTCAATCCAAGAAAGCAAATTTGCTCGAAAAAGTGTTGCTAACCTTATGCGTGATTCCACACAGCGCAAAGGAAAATAAATAACACAGGAAACAATTAAAACTCTGATGATGCAACTTTTTAATAATATCCTGTTTGAATTAGCTGCGATCTCTGAGGATAATAATGTAGTGGTTTCCCCTTGTCTTCCACATCTCAGCACTACAGCCGTCAAAGTAAATGTTGCTCTTTCAGCACCGTCCACTGTGGACTCCAACCTCACTCATACGTGAAAAGGATCTGATGCCCACTCCCCCAGGAGATGAGTAGCATAATTGTTGGCGGACTGTCGTCGTCACGTCATCTGTTCAATCTTCGAATGTCACGCGAATGGGGTATCTTACCCAGGGATGCACCCGTGCCACCTCGGGATATCATATCGTCGCTTTTTGTCCACGACTTATCGCTCATTCGACGAGAAAACTCGCTTGCATCGCAGCTAATCTTTCACACCAAGAGGTTGAACCACCATCCGCAACACGGTGGAGCATTCGGCGGCTTAAGATTAGCCCCGAAGAATGATAAAGATAGAATGGATCGACCGAGTCAGTGGCGCAACCAGGGGGGAGGTTCAGGGGGTCAGGACCCCCCCCCCCCGGAAATATAAAAACATAATTATTTTCCATCATAAAAGAATACAAAATATTGAAAAATCGTGAATTTACAAAATAAATCTTTAACAGATGAAATTATTTCGATAATGAAAAGGGTTAAAATTAGTTTACAACCCATTGGTTAGTACCCTGTTTTTCAAAAATTTTCTCCCCTGGTTTTGGAACCTCCCCCGAACAAAATTCCTACCTACGCCACTGGATCGAGTAGGCTACAAGGGAGAGGTACGGAGAATGGAGGGAATGAGGAGTCCTCTACAAACCCTAAGGAGGAGAGACAACTAAATCAGCCACTAAAATGAGGCATGAAGGCCTGACAATGACAATAGTCGGAGGGCACGTGGATGGGAAGAAAGGCATATAACGGACCACATAGGCCAATTATAATGGATGTAAAAGAGGAGAAATGTGAAGAAATGAAAAGATGAAGTGAAGGTAGAGCAGAGTAGGGAGCAAATCAATCCAAGGATTCTCAATTTAAGAGTGAAGATTAGGACGTAGTAATGGCGGAAATTTTGACGTGGATTACCAAAGAAATTTTTTTCGCTGACATTTATGACATAATTGAAATTTAAACTTAAAATAACATTGATTTCATCTTTCGAGGCAGTCCAACTCTGTAATCGCATGGAATGTGAAATTTCATGAATTTGGAAATTATTTACTTTACAGGCTATTCAACCGGCACTGCATGCAGTACCATTTTTATTCCTAAAGCGGAGCTGTTAGCTTCCTGTGAATGAAATAGGGAATTATTTGGCTTTAAATAACGTCATATGACCGTCTACATTGTTTAAGCGTCATTAAAACCCAACTCGCGAGTGTTCATTCACGAATACTAATGAGAAGCGTCCGAAAGAAATAATCACTTCGTCAATGGTGATCCATGGTAATTTCACTTCACATGGAGCAAACAAAATTTCAATGTAAATTAGGAGGAAGTACAAATGATAAGCGACGATATATGGCTATATCTATTGTTGAACGCAATTCAAGTATATGCTATGGAATATCCTAATCATTCGCAATTCCTACCGTTGAGGGCGTTATTCTAGAATTTATGTTATTGGTGGGGGATTGGTAAATTTTATAATGAATAAATTGCAAACAAGATAAATCTAATCTGGAATAGAGATGGATAGGGGCACACGGGTAAATAATATAAGAGGCTCAATCGCTCTCCACGTGACATCAATTAATAATGATAAAATGTAATCACTCAATTAACCTAATTCCCTTCGTAGGCATCACAGTCACGGAGGATCATACCGGTTAAATAGATCAGTATCAGTAACAAATAACCCTATGAAAACAAGTGTATTTCGAGACATTGTCCTTAATAAAAGTTTCACGAAGGAAATTATATTTTTTTAATTTATGCATGCATAATTTGATCTGTAGCAAGTAAGTTACACAAAGAAAAATATATCTATGCCTAGGAATAATTAAAGATAAGCATAAAAATATTCATGAAGTGATGTGAACTCACCATGTTTTCCTTCGGCTTCCTTTTCCATGCAACCCCACTGCAATTCCTCACAAAACCCCATCCACTCCACGCAATTGATGCGATACCCCAACTTCACTCAAACACCTGAAAATTATTAATGCAGCATTAAAACCAGGAAATATTCAATAAAAATATTTAAAGTAAATATAAAGGATAACTAATGGTGGTAGAACAGTTACAAGCTACACGAAATCGTCATGGTAATGACACAAAGGTTAGATAATTGGAAGAATGAACGTTCCGAATAAAGAGTAGTAAATCCATCCATTAACTTATTTAGAAGCGAAAGAACTTACCCTAATGTAAGATAGATATCATTCGTGTGACGGATTGATGAACCCACCCACTTCGACGAACGACACAATTTTTATGGGCTTTCGTCGAATTCGAATTCCTTCGTCGATCATTTGCGACCGAGAGAGGTGATCGTTAACTCGCGATCGATATCAGTATCGTGACCTAGAAAAGGCTTCCAACCATTCAAAACCGGAAATGCTCGCTCCTCCATCAAATGCGACGCTTCGAACGATGGCGGATTTCCATAAAACAGTGACCACTCATGGGTTTCTATTCAGAATATTTATTGTTAAAAAATTCAGACAAAGGTAGTGACCAATGATTGACCATTTGCAATGACTCACTCCAATGAATGGTGAGCAGAGATCGAAATCAATGAAAGGACCGACTTGGCCCATTATTGGCGCTAATTTAAGAAAAAGCAAGACCAATGGAATTATTATTATTACAGTTTTCTACCGATTAAGGTATGTTCCAATGGAGTACTCAAAAAGTGATCTGGGAGCCTCCCTTTCCTTCCAGCACTGCCTTCTTCAATTCACTGTAAGGCCTACTCTGTTTCAATCTATCACTAAACTTCTATTCTTTCCCTTCCCCTCCCTCGTTTCCCTAACATTCTACCCTCTTACACCATTTTCAACATCCCCTCCCCGTTAAGTTTTCACTCTATCCATACATTCCGTCTCCTCCGTACCTCATCTAAAAGCTGCCTCTCCTCACCCACCATGTCCTTCACTTCGTCGTTCCTTTTCCTCTCCGTCCATTTCACCCTCCACATTCTTCTCCATACCCACATCTAGCATGCTTCCAATCTTCTCTCGTCGTCTTTCCTCAATGATCACTCAATGGAATTACTAAAGCATAATTAAAACGTCTATTCTACACCGTGAACTAGTAATGGAAATGGAAAGGCGTCTTAAGCATGCTTGTTAAATCCAATTGAAAATAAAAATGCATTCGTCGTCGCACTGCCCCGCGTCACGCTAGAGGAAAACGTGCAACGATCGTGAAGGTTAAGTTTTGCCGAACAGCATAAGTTGTGCCACTCAATTTTCTGGAAAATATTTTTCATCAATAGGAAATAAAAGGACCAGTAGTGTAAACATTATATTCAAATTTTTATTGTGGTTTTTTATGGTCTGCGGATACGATATCGATTATAAAAACCCAATTTTTATTCCTGCAAAAGTGTTTTTTTCGTTACATCCAACTTCTACCCACGCAGTTCTTATCTTTCATTTTTATAACAAACCCCATTTTCAGCCTCTCTTCCTTCGAAGTAAAACTTACAGCAGCGATTATCGCTACAAGACACGGTCTCAGGTGTTACTTTGTGGAACCGCTTCATCATAGAATAAAATGAAATTACATTGTTCTATTCCACACTTTATTTTAAAAGGCACGACCCGGGTTTCAGCACCTCATGCTATCATCAGGTCTGACTTGCTGATAGCATTAGATGCTGAAACCCGGGTCGTGCTATTTAAAATAAAGTGTGGAATAGAACAATATAATTTCATTTTATTCTATGAAATTATTCACGACTTTTAAGCTTTTAATTAATGAAAACAAATAAATTTTAAATGCTATAAATTATTATAAAAATTTAATCGCTAGAGTAAAATTTAATTTACAATTTCAGGCTAGTATAAAAATTCTAGGAATACCTTATATTGTTAATGTGACATTTTCATACCATTCCCGGTTTCAGATATATTGCGGTTCGAGAGTCAACGGTTGATTAAAATTAGCATATTTCCCACTGCATGTTCCCAAACTAAGGGCAGCAAAAGGAAGGCGAAATTGGCGTGGATCACACCTTTGAAAAATAAGGAACGGGAGAGGGTGGGAGAGAGAGACGAAGAGAGAGAGAGAGAGTGAGAGAGAGAGGATGGAATGGCAGTGATGAGACGAAGCGAGAACTCCTCAGAGTTGAATAGGGTAGTTTCTTTCATCAATGAAAACGAAAGGCATTGATTGCGATTCCTTACCCACCATTAGTGTATACATATTATACAATTTATTTGGCTTTAGAAATCCCAGTTTATACGAATAGCAATGGTCAATTTTAACCTCATTTGAAAAAGGCCAGATTGGCGCCCATGCGATTCCACTCCACGTGACGTCACAGGGACCTAGTTTCTATATGAGTAGATAGGAGTTTTACATCGTCTGATATTACCAATGCATGCACGGGGCACAGATCTCAGGGAAATAAATATGTCTTAATAATCACCTATTAAAACTGCCTATGGTCCGAAAGTTTCCTACGTTTGAAAAGGTATTAATAATCCTTATTAAGGCCAAGCGCTACAAGCTAGCAGGGTACTCTGCTACCTGATAGCTGCCTGCATCTTATCAGCGCTCAAAGCCTCGTCCCAGGGTCACCTGTCATGGCGACAGCGGGAAGCATAATGACGTCACACGGGCTTTTCCCATCATTCATTCTTAGCCGTCGCGTTCTCGCGCTTGAAAATTTTCACTTTTCAATTAATCGCAAAAAAACAGATATCGTGATTTAAGAATCTAAGAGCGTGAAATGCGTACTCCAGGAATAATAATATTTCGATTTAGGCAATTAAAAAATAATAGGAAACCACCCTATTGAAAGGCACCACGTCGCCGCAGGAGGAAAGGTAAGAAAATTGAAAAGTCACAACAGTCCAAAAAGCCCAACAGTCAACGTCAAGACAAAAGGCTAGGCATATTTCGCATTCACTAAAAACCCGAAAATGGCAAGGATTCTCTCGTTAACACATTTACATACTGCCTCACAAGCCGTTGGCCGAATTGGCGCGTGGCAAGGGGTGTAATGACGCATGCCGTAAGTATACAATTTAAGTAAAGAAGGCGCATATTCGAATGATTTATGCAGTAACTCCCACCAACTATTTATTAAAGTAATTCATTGTTCGATAAAAGGAATTCCTACAGAAATCTGTAGGGTGTAATGCTTCTTCCATTTTATCGCATTTGCCGGACCCGATGCCATGACGTCTGTATAATTCTGAAACCAACCTTTTCTGATATTCTCAGTGGACTGCTGCAAATATGGAAATTTGAGTTCTTGTAAAGAAACAGCGATATTTCATATAAAAGTAGCGATGTGAGTATTGTGCTGGTTTTCCACCCTGTGGGTCCAAATTCAGATCCCGGATGTGGTAGATAACTTTCATGGACTGCCCAACCCTTGCTTGACTGTTGTGTGGGGGAAAACTCCAAGGGCAGCACTTCGTCCGTCGGATGGGACGCTCAGCCGTGTCCCCTTGGCGCCGTTAGTTAATGCCGACGCCGGGTTTCTCTCCACCCTACTCCTCTTCCCTCATGGCGCAAATGATGCGAGCTGCTATCGGTCGCCTCCCCCAATCGCCACCCCGAACCGATCTATTTCCATGTTTGCCTCTCGCTCGTGAATTCCCTCCCGTGATGAGAAAGCACGCGGCAAAGACATGAGCGGCGTGCGTGTGAGAGAGAAAGATAAAGAGGGCCCCCGCCGTGCGGCACACTCCTGCTTGCCTCCACTCTTTGGCACGCCTGGACCAGAGCTCCTGCTGCATGACGGACGAAGGGAATTATTTCGAATGAAAGGAGCCGTGATTCAGTCCATTATTGTGAGATTATCATTTTCGCCGCCCTCTCGCCCTTCAAACTTCCACTTCTCTGCATCCGATTCCGTTCCCCGAGCAACGAGGACCACTCTCCCTTCCATTGGTTCGAAAGATCGGTTTTCGTTCACTAGGTAGGTATTCGACGCAAAACAATGTCATCCTCCGTAGTTACACACTGATATCACATTGAGCGCTCATTTGATTTGAAAACAAGATGCATGCGAGCTATTCGATGCATTTTCCAAATAAGGTGCTGTAGAAGAATGATGAGGGTCAGATGGATCAACCGAGTTAGTAAAAAGGAAGTCCAACGAAAAATAGTAGATAAGAGAAGAATTGTAGAAACCTTGATAAGAAGAAGAAAAATAATCTAACCGGCTACATCTTGAGGCGTTATGGTCTGATGAATCCAATCATTGAGGGACATGTAGATGGCAAGAACGGAAAAGGAAGTCCTCGAACAAAATATATGGAACAGGTAAGGAAGGATGTGAAAGAGAATAAAGACGCAGGTGTGAAAATAGAACTGAGCGGAGAGTAAATTCAAACCAATCTCAGAATTGTTGACCAGTGATAATATTGTCCTAGAATTAAAACTCCTAGAATTTTCCGATCACCCCTCACGAAATGAAATCACTTATTGGATCGCCTTATTGCTTTTGAGTCCACCGTTGTGACTCCGATAACGAGATCTTCACGAAATACAACGGGTATTAGAATCGGCAGGACGCTTCACATTGCATTAAAACGGTTCATCCGTACCGCTCGCAAATTTCTTTCGATACGTTAGATGAGTACGTCCGTACCGCAGTGAACAAGTGAGGGCGCTCCGTATCGCCGTTCTTCGACCAACCCTGACCGCGAGCATCCGATTACTCACACGTTGTCAACACTCCCTTCGGTCTTAGTTTCTGCTTTATGGCTATCAGCTCGGTTAAAACCAGTGACTATTTACTTGAAATTTTAATTGAGGAGCCACGATTCATTCGAAATTTATGTGGGAATTTAATTTTAGCGCCGAGTGGTTTTCTCTTCCACTAGTTCAAATGTGAAAAGAGGAGAAAAATCTATGATTTTAAGAGAACTGATTTCAACGCCCTCATCCACTTGAGTCCCAGGTTGACCTTCAAAAGGAAAGCGGAAACTTTGAGTTGCCATAACACGAACATATCTGACCGCTCGAAGGTTTCTTATGGGGGTGCCAAATAAATTCTACTGCAATTCAAATAAAATAAAGTTAAATAATAATAATAGTAATAATAATAATAATAAAATAATAACAAAATGAAACGTACTTGATAAACAATGCCGTACCTAATTCGCATAACATCATGACAGCCTACACCAACAAAATGGAAAATTATGAAGAACTTAAAGATGAAATTAAGAGATTGTGGAAATCAGATAAAGTACACAAATACCAATAATTATTTCTTCCACAGGAGTAGTGACTCATTCAATCCATAAAGGTCTTAAAACTATGGGACTGCCGAAAAACTTGTTCATTACAATAGAAAAAGGAACAATTTTAAATACATATCGGATTGTCAGAAAATTTTTCAACTCAGAGTAAAAAGACGAGAGTGCTTGGTGATACCCGTACCTCGCCTAAAACCAGCAAAAATACTGTGAAAAAATTAAAATAATATTGTAATAAATTTATAAATATTGGAATGATTTTCTTAAGAACGTAGAAGCAATCATACACGTAAGGAAATGGGAGGGAAAGAATTCGCCCTTTTCGCCAAAGTCATTGGAAGACACAGTCGCATATAACAGACCCTTCGGCGTCGTCCTTCCTTGCACTGGGAATGGGGCGGGGAGGCACCACCAACCCTCATTATGCGAGGGGACCCCCAGCCACTCGCCCTTATAATCCCTCCCTCCCAAGAGGCAGCCGCCAATTGTTCGCCCCTCGTCCGCCCCTTTCATGCGAAGGAGGGCGGTGTGGTGGTCCCATTTTGATTCTTTTAAATTGGGTCACTCCACGGTTGAACCAGACACGCAAGTGAAGAAAGTAGGAGAACAGAGAGAATGACTCACTCATCATAACGCCTCGACGCTATTGCTCGCGATAAAAAGAGAAACCGTAATGTTTTGCGGGGCCACAAACGAGAGATAAAAACATGAAATTATGAGCCGGAGAAATGGAATTTTGGCGAAGATCCACCGGAACATGTAGAATAGGGTAGTTTCCCTCATCAAAGAAAACGAAAGGCATTGATTGCGATTCACCACCCGCCATTAGTGTATTCATAAAATACAAATTATTTGGTTTTAGAATTCCCATTCTAGACGAATGTTAAGGGTCAATTTTAACCGCATTTGAGAAAGGCCAGATTGGCGCCCATGCGATGCCACTCCACGTGACATCACAGGGACTTAGTTTCTATACGAGTAGGCAGGAGTTTTACATTGTCTGAGATTACCAATGCATGCATGAGGCACATAGCTCAGGGAAACATCTCTTAATAATCACCTATTAAAACTGCCTATGTTCGGTAAGTTTCCTTCCTTTGATAAGGTATTAATACCTAATACTTATTTAAGCAAAGCGCTACCTGCTAGCAGGGTACTCTGCTACCTGCTAGCAACCTGCATCGCATTGGCGCACAATATCCTCGCCCCATGGTAACCTCACTCGGCGACAGCGGGAACCAGAATGACGTCACACGGTGTTTTCCCATCATTCATACTTAGCCGTCGCGTTTTCGCACGCTTGAAAATTTTCACATTTCATTTAATCGCGAAAAATACATATCGTCATTAAAAAATCTAAGAGCGTGTAATGCGTATTCCAGGAGTAATAATCTATCGGTTTAGGCAATAAAAAATAATAGGAAACCACCCAACTGTTATCATACGGACTCCGGAAGTCAGAAGGGAAAGAGAAGGCATGCGGGAGTGGGACTTGAGATGTCTGGGAGAATTTGAATTGAATAGCGGGGAATACCAATCAGGACTCTCTAGTTTGAAAGATGTATACTACGTTGATTGGCTAACGAAAATTGCTGTAGATTGGAATATAATAAAGATAGTAACTCTCTCAAAAGGCGAAGAGTGAGACGAGATGGAAAGCCACGAGTCGCGTCCTCGATGATGTGAAGTGGAGCGGCCCACACGGAGGCAGAGCCCTCTGGTTTGCATTCTCAACACCACTTCGCCACCAAATCAAGTCGCCACCTACAGCATGGGAAAAGCTGTATTTACAATTGTCAGATGAAACGTCCCTAAAAGTCCTATGGGAAAATGGCCGATGTAATGATTTTTTAAGGTCAACAGCAGTGGCGGCTTGGCCATAAGGACTCTCGGACGCCGCCCCTCCCAAAGATTTGAAAAAGGAAAATAAATTAAATACTCATTCAATTGTAATTATACATCTTTTTACCAAGGTGTTTTTTCAATCGCATGCATCGAAAATGTAGGAAAAAACACGCAAAAATAGCGCGAGAAGTTCGTATTTGTAGCCGTGAGGCGCTGGACAGAACGTCCCAATCCAACAACATGCAGTTATATGAAGAGTGGTAGTGGAGGGGCTGCTGGTGCTATGACACATCTAAGCTCGTGCCTTATGGAAGTCTTGACCAGTGACCAGTTGACTTATTATGTGTAAATTGCTTTCATGTAAATAGGCCTAGTTATAGTTGAGTTAATCGAGTTAGTGTTAGCGATTGTTTTGTGTATTAGTGGTCTCTAGATTCCCTAAAAACTCACTAAAATACACAAAACATTCAAAAATTTTTACCCCCAGGTGGAGTGTGCCCCTCCCAGCATTTCACTCACGAGCCACCACTGGGCAACACAGCATATGAAGAGAATCGGAAATTCGAGAAGAACTGAGATGTGTCCAAGAGTCTTCAAGAACTAATCAGCATACCTTAGAAGCGTGATAGCCGTGGGAACGACGCAAATAAAGTGAAAACCCTGAAACTCATTTAAAGGGCTAATGGAATTGCTTGCTGTTAATCTCCTATTTTCTAAATTGAAAACAAAATCCACATGTCTCAACGCCTATATTTTACGTGCTCCGCCATTAGCCAAACAATGGTGGGCGGTGACGACTCCACTTTGTACCGGCATTTTTTTTAACTTCCCCACAGAAATTTTCCCAAGGAAGTATAACCTCCTTTGAATATACGAGTTAAGAATACAATTTTAATTAAATTATTGATCGAAATTATCTGAATCCCCGTTATAAGTCTTGCAGTCAGTAAGTTATCCTACTGTCCTTCGTGTAAGTTTGGATGCAGTAGATTTTCATGATTTGAGTGAAAGTTTTGAGCGAGTAATATGTAATGTGAGAGACAATAAATTAACTCTCCTACAGGAGTGATATCTTCCCTTAAAAAGTTCTCCATTTCTCCCAGGGGGCCGTGAATACTTCAAAATTTGCACACAGAGAGAAGCGTGAGGGGATTCTTTTCTTATTCACAAACGATTAAATATGACAGGAGGGTCCTCACCGAGAAGGAGCCACCCTAAACTTGCATTGATCTTCCCTTCATTATAATACGCCAACTGCCAATGAGTTTACAAGCCTCACCTCAAATAACGAATCAACGACGCCATTTGTCTGCGTTGCAAGAGCTACTCAACCGCCGCGAAATGGGACATTAGCGAAGGCTTCATCAAAGATCCAGGACAGTTTGGCCCAATGTCTCCCGTTTCAATTTTACAAATAAGTAGAGGATGACTACATGGTCAAAATCGATAACGCGCATTCACTTAAATTCGGCAATGGAGTGATATAAATTCATCATCACATATTTTGAGATCTTACTTAGAGTTCTGCAATGAATATTTAATGAGAAAGAATTTGACATAAGATGCAGAAATTGATGAGCACAAAGGTTTTGCTTTTGGACATGAAGTTATTTATCTGCAAAATTTTATGTGGGACCAATCCAGGATGGTTCATTCTCTTCTATGTAATTCGAATCAAAACGTGGGTTCTTAAATAAATCGTTAGATGTATTCCAATGCGAATTCTTTATATTTATAAAAAAAGTGATTTCTTTTAATTTCTTCATCTGTTTTTATATTATTACCACCCTCAAATGTTTACATTCGCTCAGCGTCGAGTAGCCAAAATCGTTAAAATTCACACTGTAGCTGATCTTTTCATACTATTAATTTTAACAGTTGAAAAAATGGCATCAACGGAAAAATCGTAAGTTATTCATCCTCATAAAATAACCTTTCATTCTCGTAGGAATATTTAATCTGGTTTGGCTGTCGGTCGCCTTGGTGACCGAAAGAATTACTCTTTACTGTTGACTGTTTTTCTCGATTGAAAGCAATAAAAATATGGCGTCACAGATCCATATTACTCCACCATTGTACAACGGAAGGTCTAGATGACACCGCAGCCCAGTGATGAATATTGACAATTTTGTGCCAGTAAAACATTAAAGATATCCTAGCCTGAGGTGCTTCATGATCCACTCGAAGAAGCCACCCATTACAATGTTCAACTGCTTTAACAAATCCTCTGCCGCGTAGTATTTCTTGCGCGCAAATTTGCTCAAAAAAGTATCCTTATATTGCGCGTGAAATTATGTCGCCTAACTTCGAGCACTTGACATTCCCGGAATTAACGTTCCCAAAACTTGCCGTTTTTATATGCGGAGGCTTGATCAATTCGAAACGGTGGGCAGAAAATAGATTATTTATGCCACAAAAAGGAAAGAAGTCGTTGAACACAACGCAAACCTCCACTCCTTCGAAGCCAATGAGACAAAGTAAAGCTGATAGGTACTACCAAGTTCTGCAGCTATGCAAGCATTAAGAAATTGCAGATTAAATACGAATATTATGGCCAATATTGTTTGTCAATGACGTGCACGTTTTCCTAAGGGTAGGTACTTCCCGGCAGCTCGCCCGCGGGAGATACGGATGGGGAGATAGCTTCGTTGTTGCCACCCACTCGCCAATAGCTTCCCTTCTTTAGCTCTTCACATGATACTCATATCCCACAATGCACTTTGTGGCACCTAAGCATGGCTACGCGAAACCTCTTTTCTGTTTCTTTGTTTTGGTCTCCATCGATACAAGGCGATGGCGAAGGCAGATCGACATCCATCACTCAAAACATTAATTAATATTAACCAATTTTTGATATTGCTGACATTCTACCTCATTACTAAAACGATATCTGCATTAAGTACATTTTACAGCGCACAACAGAAACCAATCAAATTTCAATTTTTTAGTAGTGACGTCTGGCAGCGAAGATTTTCGCTGAGAGAGTTATTAATGCACTTCAGCTGTTAGCAATGGAGTTTTATTAGCTCTCGTGAATATTGATGTTGAGGATACGGCGCACTTCAATGGGTATGCAATAGCCCATTGCAAATATTGAGAATGAAAGGGCCGCCCTGAACGCATCAACGCATCTTTTAAAACCGACTATAATGCTTCCCAAGAGGTCACAAAAATCAAGCTTCTTGTGAGACGGCCTTCTCTTTCCCATACACCACAAGAATGATACTCGCAGATGAAGGGAAATATCGGCTTGAGCGAATGAAGAAGGAGAAGGCGTCTTTGGATCACTCTCTTCAAAGAAACCCTTAAAGGCTTTATCGCAACCCATCCTATATCGCAGCTGCACCTGCTCAATCTGTCTTTTGGGACAATTCCAATAACTAAGGGGACTGGATACCACGACAGAAAGTGCCTTTGCAGGACGCTACCATTAAGGTCGCTAGGGGGCCATTTTTGCGTGTATCGAGGAACTGTTTCCACTAAAAAGCATGGGATATATGTAGCCTTGGTTTGAATGTTTTTACAGTTACGCATGTGAAGCCAGTTGGGAGGAAAAAATTGCTAACTTCCCAAAAATATGGTATTTTTCTCGTGAGAATTACTCCTCTCCAAATAGAGATACAGAACTGATCAAAAGTTTGAGTGAAAGCTGTTACTTTGATACATTCAAATATATTTACCTGTAGTGCGTGCATGCAACCATATTCGCGTGATGTTCTTAAGCGCGTTGGATGTTTTGGCCTTTCTACGGCTCGACGTCTTTCACAGTGCCAGCGGAGAACTGGCGCTGCTGTCCTCCAGAGAAGGATCCCCCCACCTCCACTTCCCGATTCCGTTCTGCTGGCCTGGCAGCGAAAAGGATGTATACAACATGAGTTGGACAATCACTGTGCAGTAATTATAAATTAATCTCTACGTCCACATTCTCTGACACTGGAGTGATACGAATTCATTACCATACATGTAATATCAAAGTTGTAGTTATAGTTTTGATGAATATTTACACAGAAAGAATTCCATTTCAGATGCTCAAATTGTTGCTCATGACGTTTTATGTTTCGAAAATTTAGTCTTTTTTATGTAATAAGTAAACCAAGGACTCTGGTCTAAGGCAGAGTAATCTATTTCCTTCCCTTTACTTCGAAAAAATACGTGTTTTTTAGTGTTGCCGCGGACATACATCTTTATTTCGAGACTTTCGAGAGTCTCGTGGAAGTGGTATTATCGCATCTCGTCCAAAAGTGGCCTCGTCTCGCTTTTGAAACGAGACTCGAGACGAGACAGATGGGTCGAATTCGAGACGAGACCACTTTTTGACGAGATGAGACGATACCACTTCCACTAGACTCTCGAAAGTCTCGAAATAAATATGTATATTCTTAATGCGAAAAGATTAGCTGATAGGAGAATAGAGTGGAGAGTTGCGTCAAACCAATCCTAGGATTGTTGACCAATGATGATGATGATCCTTAATTGGTGTTTTACATAGCTTTATCCCTAAAACCATGTTCTCCTATTAAGATGAAGTAAATATTTGTTTTTTCTGAAGAATAAAATTTAAAATTTAATTCATTAATAATTTATCGATTAATCATCTAATTATGGAAAAGTATTTTTGTTGAAAAGCCAATTTCTGAATGCATGAGCGTGACTTCTGAAGCCAAGTAAGGGAGTATTAACCCCTCAACACCGTCATGCGTACCCATTACTCCTCCTGATCTTCTTTAACTAAAACATTTTCTCCGTTATATATTATATTTTAAATTAAAAGAAATTACTCTGTTTTTTTTGAAGGTATATTTTTCTTTCCAATCATATTATATTCATGGTGATTTTCCTCTTCAAGTTCTTAAACAATGAAACTTCGTTTTAAACCGGCGAGTTAATGAATTTGGTCTAAAATATTGACGCCTTTCTTCAACTATACTATCTTGAAAACTGCTGCCTACTCTGCTTGTGAGACGTCATGAAGGGTCAGCTCCTTTATAACGAGATACGATGTCTTCCTTATTAGCTCTCTGTCCTCCCTCTAATTTTCCCTTGTGTGTCATCACCTCGTGACCCACGGTGTTTAGTGCGCCTCGTTAGTCCTAAGCAGAGTCCTCTATATTATAATATCTCTCTGCCATAAAATAAATACGAAGTTGAGAGAGTAGTGTTGAGAGAGCAATCTGGAGGACTCTGGTCCTAAGCAAAGGAGCCATGTGCTTCGCTCTACATTTCTTTATTTTTTATTCCGCGGACAATAATCAACGAAGATATTAGTCCATCTAAACAGTAAGCGTTTAGTAAGGCCCTTTCTCGATAGTTTTGAAACCACGCGTCTCAGTCCGCTTGATCCATTCATGCTGTGGGGTGTTCTTTCAGGCAGTGTGCTGTAATTCTCGTGGGTTGTACTCCCTGTGCGTGGTTATTTTTATAATTGGGGATCCGCACTTTGGCTTCAACAAGTAAAAAAAGATTACAATTTCCAATTGACGAAATATTGAAGAATTACTAGCAAGTGATTCAGACGAGAGTGTAAGTTCGGCAAGTGATGGAGAAAATTATATCAACGAACACTCTGAAATTGACGCAATGCGGCTGAAACACTGCCCTATCAAGGACGCTGTATTTGAATGTTCTCGAAGTTCTCCAGCTCTTCCAACACTACTGAAAAGCAAACATAAGACTGACTGTGTTGAACCGTTGAAGTTGAACCGAAAGGATTTCCCAAAATAGGTGAAGGAGATGAAACTGCAGAGAGACGAAATATGTGGAAAACATTCTGGGCCTATTTTTGTTCTCAAATGGAGGGCAAAAATTGTATTCATGATATTCGCATTACACAATGACGAAATGGGAATAGTTTATACAGGCAAAAAAGAGACTCGGAAGTCCTTCTGTTAAATTTCCTAAATTCCAGAGTGGGGTGGATCTCTAGGACATCTTATTAATTTCGTTCTTAATGGAAAGAAAACGCCACAACAAGTGGTCTAAGAAGTAATTTGAGATACTATTGAATGCCGCAGTCCTAAATTCATTCGTTATTCACAGGGAAAACATGTATAAAAAGTTGGCCCAGTCATCATTCCGCTTGCGGTTGGTCAAGGGAATATTTTTTAAATGTGTATCTCCGTACGGACAGTTTTTACAAGGCCGTCACTCCATAGAACCAAGACTCACAGAGAGACATTTCCTATGGAGAATTCCTGCAGCTGGGAAGAAATCAAAGCACTAAAGGAGAAGTGCACTTTGTGCCAAGCATGGGAAAAGAAGAAACAGCATGTACTGGTGTGAATAAAGTGCGGTGAGCATACGCTTGCATTGCTTCGAAACATTACACACCGAGCAGGCCATTTTGACGTTTGAAACAACAGAACCTATATGACTTGATTCGGTAATAATAGGACGAAGTCAAAGAAATGGGTGAAGTCATGAATTTTCATGTAGACAAAACGGGTTATACTATCAAAAATATCCAATTGGTTATGAAATATTTGACTGTTTATCAATAAAATATATTAAGTAATTATTTTAAATTAATGCATGGCATACTAAAGATCTCGCTGGTTAATGGAAACAAAATTTAAAATTTTGAAAACTAAAAATTATCTATCGTGTTCAGAGGATAAGATAATAATAAAATATATATTTATTCAAATTTTTTGAAAAATTATCATATGGTATGGCATTATTTTACGCAACTTTATTAAAATTTTCAACGATACTGATCTCGTATCATGAAATTTATAAATTATTGGAAGATGCCATACCAAAAACGCGGAGTCATTTAAATACCATCCGGCCGCCGGGATGGGATTTAATTAAATGCTTTCCGCGTTTGAGAGGTTAAAAACTGAAAGTGCACATCACCCCGGCAGAAAGAAGAATGATAACTGAAATAACAATGAACACCTTCCTGCATGATATATCTTTCGAGGTTAGTGAGGGTATTTAGCATAAGGTCGCTAAATTTTGTTGAGGATGCTAAAATTAAAAATGACAACTACAATTGGCTTTTCTTCGACTTTAATTTCGTTCATTTGCCTTAAATTGCTAACCGAAAATTCATTTAATCAAAAAGTCTATTACTGGATCGTATGACCGACATTTATTCATAAGCCTCTCATTCTAACACCGTTCATCATATTTTCTCGAGAAGCAAACGTTAGCGGCAGGTAACATTATTTCAGAAGCATGCAGTCCATTCTATTAAGGGCCAGAAACCCCTCGGAAAAATCTATTTGCAGACTAGTAAAAAATTCCTAAGAGAAAAAATCATTCGCCCTGACCGGGATTTGAACCCTTATGTCTCGATTTGCGGTAGTTCTTTAGCTTAAATGGCTTAAGTCAAATAAAAACTTATGTTAATTAAACTTTTTAAATTTGGAAATTATTTAATTACGATATTAAAGCGAAAATTATCCCTCATACCAATCACACTATCTTTGCGATTATTTTCTTAAACCCTCTGTGGATTTCTCTGCAGTAAATGTTTGTCTACATTCCCTTTTCATAAATTTTTGTTTTATACTACTAGTAAATTCATTGAGTATTAATAAAATCAATGATTTTAGCAGTAGTATGTTGTAATTGGTGTCCTGATCAATAAAAATATATTTAAAATTTATATTAATGGCTATCCTATTTCGAATGTACCGATTCAGCGATTAAGTACGCGAAGGAAACTGCTTTTTATGGTGCTAAATTTATTTTGCGGGTAATGAGACAAGACGAGAGTCTCATCCAAGACTTGAAGCCGAGACGCGACTCGAGACGATACCCGAGTTCGGAAAACGAGACTGAGACGAGACTGGCGCAAGTCTCGTCTCGTCTCGGGGCAACACTAGTTTTTTTTTTAAGTTATTCTTTTACTTATTGTAATATTTCACTTGAGGAGGCAAAATTTCATCTGCAAGTGAGACTAAGCCACCGAACACACACGGCGGGCACACCAATGGCACTTATGATTGGGGCGCGCTTCGAACACGATTTGGAACGCTGCACAGGGGGCTAGAATCGGAAAAAGCTAGCCAAAACCTTGTGGAGGCCATGGATCATCGACGGCTCTTGCCTAGAAATAGAGTTTGTATGTTAATAAAATAGTCCGTTTCCCTACTTAAAGCACACGGTTTAATTCCATTTTCCGTGGTAGTACACGAATGCACTCAAAGAAAGAAGCCTTTCTGTGCACCTCTTGCAGTGCCCAGCGATTGCATAATAAGAGTTACTCGTAGCAGTATTAATTAATTTTACTTTCTGGTGATTATTTTCTATCACTATTATATCTATTATCCAGGTATAAAAGTGAATGAGGCCATATTGCATCCACACGCTTGCCGCGTCGCCTGTACTCTCCGCCGCCACCGGCCAGAACCTGAGTCGACCACACGCTCGAAAAAACGATTTAAAATTCGGGGTTACAAGTTGGTGCAAGGTTTTACTTTAGATTCACAATGCAGAAGCTTCATAGAACGACGTAGTATCAGTCACTTGGCGGAAGTCCGTGGTAATATTTACTTTTTCTCTACGTTTATGTAAAATAATGGGCTGAAAACAGGCTCCGCCATTTTGTTATATATCTATGGTTACTGATGAAATAAAATCATTAAAAACCCTTCAAATGGAATAAAAAGAAGTGTGAATTAAGATGGTATAACAGTTTTGTCCATAAAACTATTCATGAAACCACTACACGAGTATAAATTTGGCAATTTTCAGAAAAAATCGAGGTTGGTGGTTTTTCGCTAAATTTGTTCAACCTCACATATATTGTTATCGTGGAAACACAGAAAAGAAATAATCGGGAAAGTTATTTAAAATTTATTTGAGAATATGTATTCGAAGTTTCAACTTCCTAGCTCAAAAAAATCGTTTATGAGGTTTTGGCCAGTTTTTTCGATTCTAGCCCACTGTGCGCTGTCACAGCCGGAAGCGCCCCTCCGCCCATTCGGGGAAGCAAGGACACTGACCATTCGCATGATTCTGAGCTGCTATAAGCACAGAACTTATAAGCACATTGATGGGCACACTCTTAAGGCAGTTACACGGTGACTTCACGGTACAAAGAAATGCGTTTGACACCAGCTTATCGCAAAAATCCGAGATTGTTTCTCGACTACTCCAGAGATAGGCATTGCACGACTAATTGAGAACCAAAATTCGCAAACGATACTGCACTAAAATAAATACCGTTTTTCGTCAATAAGTTTGTAGAGCGTAGCGGGAAGATTGCTAACAAGAGAGCGAACGGATTGAGAGAGGAAGTTATTCGCTCGCTGCGAAAGAATTAGGAGGGAGCACACTTGCTGATTAGATATGCATTAAACCCTCACGATTATTATTTATTGATCTAGATAGAGATGATTGGAGGGAAAAATGCCCGCGGCTCGAGGAGGCGAAAGCGATATGAGTAGCAGGTTATGAATCAGAGCTGTCGCGGCCCTAATGATATTTCTCGAGAGGCAATCAACGAGAGGCCAGTGAATTATTATTGCCACGAGGGGTAAGGAGACAGCTGTCGATTGGGGGTGGGCGGGGTCGGTGCGAAACAATCGCTTATTTGTGACGCCTTCTCTTTTCTCCAAGGGTAATAAATAATTAATCCATCTTTGCGAAGTTGACCGGATTTTCTAACATTATTAAAGCATACCCGCGTAGATCAAAATCAGAATTTATATCAAATTTATGGTTTACCGGTGAGTAATTTCATTTGGTTCATAGATGAGGTAATTACATTATTCTTAAAAAATTCTTTGCATTCTAGGCTTCATTCTAGAAATTAGCACTTTTCGAGTGGCAATTTGGCAACGATGGAAACAAGGAAAAACAATAATAGAGAGGCTTTTGGTGTTCCTGAGCAGATAAAATGCGAAAACTCAGATTAAATAAATTTAAACCACAATCCTGCGAAAAAAATAGGACAATAATTTCACATTTGGGTACCACTGACACCCACGGTCGCCTTCTTGAATATCTGATTTTGCGGTCATTATTCAGCTAGGAAACAGCGATAAAAGGGATTAGCGTGATCGAAATATATCAAGGAAAAATGTAATGATGACGTTTGATTATTGTGCGAAATGCCGTTATATTTTCAAATTCTGAACTCTAAGGCCGCGGTTACATCATACGAGTTGCTGACCTCACAGTGGATAGCCACAGGACTGGACCTGAGCACTCACTCGCATGACAGTAGCTGGACTCGCCTCACCCATTACACAAGTTTGAGCCGCTGGCGTGAAAGTAGACACTGGCGTGTGCACTCGCATCTTTTCAGTGGCGTTTCAAACCCAAATAATCCCATTTGAATGTTTTCAAGCGCGGCTTTAAGCAAATCACAGTTATTATAATTAGGATTCGAGCAATTCCTTGAGTTCGTTTGGCCCTTGCATAACTCCACAAATTGTATATTTTGTTGGGAAGCCCATCTGTAGGCCATTTCTAGTTTTTAATCACTACTTGAAACACCCGGAATAATGCACCCGGCGTGGTCTCGGACTTACGAACTACTGTGATTTCGCAATACCGTGCAAGTTGACGTCCCGAGTCAGACGCGAGCAGCGGCTTGTGGCATGGTGGGGGAAGGCGAATAAAGGCAAAACTTTTTGTAGTAACTCGGTTGCGAGTTACTGACCGACTTGCATGTAGTAGTAACTCTTGTGATGCGGTCACACGGCGCGAGTGTCAGCATTCGTAACTGGCTCAACGGCCAGCTCGGACACTAGCTCGCACTGTGTACATCTACATCTACATCTACAAATTACCCTGCGAGCCACCTCTAGGGTGTTTGGCAGGGGGTGATCAATCACCAGCATGCAGCATGCATTTGGACTCCCACATGCACACCACACCGTCCAAGAAACGTCCCGTATAATAACAAACTATACTACTATATGCTGTTAGAAATAGAATATAGAATAGAAATTCAGAAACATGCAGTACGTTTTACATAGGTTAGTAGGCTACACTACAAGTCATGCAATCTATTTACGCGCTCTATTGCTGCCGTTATAATCTCTTATTGATCGTGGAAAAAATGACATTCGGAATCTGTCTGTTCTGCAATCTATCTCTCTTATTTTATTTATATGATCTGATCTTCCGTAGTACGTTGGCGTCCGCAAGATATGGTTAACTTCGTCAGAAAAGACACTGCTCTTGAATTTATCTAAAAGGTTTAGTCTATTTTTCAATCTACGGTCCGACAGAGATTCCTATCCGAGTTTATGTAAGAGGTCAGTTACACTAACAAGACTATCGTAACGACCTTTCACATACCTGGCAGCTCTTCTTTGCACGCGTTCTAACTCTGTTATTAAGCCTTTTTCATGAGGGTCCCAAACACTGGCAGCGTATTCCAAATGTGGTCTAACGAGGGAAAAGTAGCTAATTTCTCTCACTTTGTCGTCGCACTTTCCAACTATTCTTTTAACAAAACCCATTTTACGATTAGCTTGACCGGTTATTTCTCGAATATGTTTATTCCACGATAGATCATTATTGAGTCTAGCCCCTAGATATTTCACAGATTCAACTGCCTTTAACTGCGTGCCCCGAATGACATAGTTACGCTGTAGGGAGTTATTCTTCTTCCAGAAATTCATTACGACGCATTTTCCCAAATTTAATTCTAACTGCCAAGCATCGCACCAAGCTTGGATAGCAGCAAGGTCATTCGTTAGTTCACCTATATCTTTGCTGGAACGGATTTCTCTGTAAACTACAGCGTCGTCTGCAAATAATCGTAACTTACTCTGCACTACTTCGCCAATGTCGTTTATATAAAGAAGGAATAGGAGTGGGCCAATGACACTACCCTGAGGAACGCCAGAAGTGACTCTAACCTCATTGGAGACTGCACCGTCTAATACTACTCTTTGGACGCGGTCGCTCAAAAATTCTCTAATCCAGGAAATGACATCTTCGTCTAGACCATAAGATTTCAGTTTTATTATTAACTTTCCGTGGGGTACTTTATCAAAAGCCTTTTTGAAATCAAGAAAAATCGCGTCTACTGGAATGTTGTCTTCCCCGGAGACTAAAATATCGTGGGCGAAAAGCGCTAACTGAGTTTCGCAGGATCTGCTTTTCCTGAATCCATGTTGATTTCCCATTAATAAGTTTTGCGCGTCTAGGTGTTTCATTACCGAGCTGACTACGATGTGTTCAAGGACTTTGCAAGATATGGACGTTAAAGATATCGGCCTGTAATTAGATGGCTGTTCCTTGTCTCCACTTTTAAATATAGGCGTTACATTAGCGATTTTCCAGTCATTAGGTACTTCGTGTTGCTTGATGGATTTACTGAATATTAACTGCAAGTAGGGGGCAAGTTCTGAGGCTAGTTCTTTATATACGCGAGAAGGGATTTCGTCTGGACCAGGTGATTTATTTGGACTATGCGATTTCAATATATTTTCTATTCCGAGCGTACTAATGTCAATAGCTGGCATCTTATGTAGACAGGGATTGTCATCGGTCTCGGGTGAGTTTTCGGAAGGCTCCGTGAACACGCTCTTAAAGTAGGAATTTAATAAATTGGCTTTATCGTAACTGCTTGTCAACACATCTCCATTGTCGTTTCTCAGCGAACATACGGTAGATCGTTTACCTTGAACTTCCCTAACATATGACCAAAATGCTTTTGGGTTATCCTGTAACTGCTCTACTAGTGTTTTTCTTTTAAAATTCGTGAACGCATTCCTGAACGCTTCCTTCGTGGCGGCTTTAGTCATCCTATATTTTTTAATTATTAGCTCGCGTTCATTAGCGGATAAATCCGTGCTGACTTTTTTCATTTTAGCATGACACGCTCTCTGTCGCCTCAATGATTTTCTCACTTCCGCGTCGTACCATCTCGGTTCGCTGCCTTCTTTTACTATTTTACTAGGGATGTAGCTATTTATTCCCGAAGTTACGAGCGAAAGAAAAGCTTTCCAAGTATTCTCTACATTTAACTTTAATACTGATTCTTGAAACTCGGGGAAAGCATTTTTCATATGACTCTTAAACCCATCAAAATTAGCTCTTTTAAAAATGAAAACTTTACGCTCTTTTTTAAAGTTTACAGCGGTATTTAGGGAAAACTTTGCAGTTACTACCCTATGGTCACTTATTCCTTCGACAGTGCCAACGTTTATTACCTGATGTGGTATATTTGTCGCTAATAAATCAAGAATATTTTCTCCTCTGTTTGGTGCGGATGCTATTTGAAACAATGAATTAGATGTGAAAGTGTGTAATAAAGCCTCGCAGATCACTTTATCCCTCCCACCAGGAATGAAGCTATAAGTCTCCCAATCTATAGAAGGTACGTTGAAATCTCCACCCACAATCAAGTTTCTTTCAGGATACTTGGATGCTACGCTGTTTATTTGATTTTGAAAATCCAACATTGACGTTATATCTGAGTTAGGTGGTCTGTAATACGAACATAATAAAATAGTTTTGAATTTTGGACATTTAATTAAACACCACACAGATTCAACGCTGGTCTCAGTTACGGTTATCGCTTGGCTGACGATTGAATTCTTTACAGCTATAAAAACTCCGCCCCCAACTCGATTAATTCTGTCTTTCCGATAAACAGTGAACGATTTTGGGAAGATCTCATTGTCTGAATCATCATCTGTTAGCCAACTTTCTGTTCCAAAAATGACGTTACACTTCGTACCATGAATTAAATGGTGGAATTCGGGAATCTTATTTATTAAACTACGGCAATTAACCACAGCCACGATTAAAACTTCGGAAGTAGTAATATTGCGATTCGGGAATAATTCTGAATTGCTTTTGTCGAATAGACTATTCACAGGCTCTATACCGCTGATAAATGGAAATGCATGTCTTATTGTCACACTATCAAAATGACTTGAGCCTTGACTGCCTTTGAACGTGTTGCTCGACTGACGCTTCTCGTGCTTAAATATAATACCTGAAACGCTGATTTTTCTCTCTACTTCTCTATTCTCATTTCTGGAAGAATCTTTGTCTGTGAAAAGTTTTGAACTTACCCCTTTATTTTTCAACCCACTAATATATCTACACTCTGCCCTACTCTCTACTCTAAAAAAGACCTACAGTGCTCAAATATGCTACTCGCTACACGACTAGCCGACTCGGCCGTGTAATGGACTCCCGAACGGTTCAGAGGGATCCGACACGATCGGATTGCCGGCCTAAGGTCCACGAAGGAGGCTCCGATGTCCGTGCAGAAACGACGCAGCCTCTGGTTTATGCCTTCCACTCGGCTCCAAACCAGAGAACCACGATCGATCCTCGGGACAAGACTACAAATCGAAAGCTCAATGCCGACTCCAATGGTCCCACCCACCCGCTTCACTTCGGAATTCAGATCCCGGAGGGAATCTAGAATTTCCTCAGATCCACGGAAGGTGGCATCATTGACGCCGACATGAGCCACGACCCGCAGTCTGGAGCACTTCGTGCCCCGTACCGCCGCACCAACCGCCTGCGTCACCTGAGGAACACCGCCACCAGGGATGCACCATGACGTTACACGGTCGCTTACACCCTCGCGGTCTGTCCTCTCCCGTAACGGGACCATCACACGACGGACATTGCTACTCCCTAACACTATGATCCCCCCCTTCCCACTCTGACGCCCCTTCCTAGGTGCCGGTTTCGGGGTAGGAGTAGGCACGTCAGGCACCTCGGAGTTTCCATCCGACAGCAACTGGTACCTGTTCGAGACGGGGACGGGATTTGCCTCAGCATCCCCCAAACCCCGTCTTAGAGTGACACTACCACCGTCCCTCCGAGACACGACCCTCCAAAACTCAGATTTACGGGGTGACGTGACCCCGTCATCGAGAGATGGACCTCGAGGAAGGCTCTCGATCGACCAGCCGCTATTTGCAATCGGGCGAACCCGTGCAGCCCCTGTGGCACGGCGACCTTTCGAAGAACCACCCCTCGGACCATTCCCCTCAGCGGTATCAGCCACCCTTTCAAACTGGGCCCGAAGTTCCCGCACCATCGTCTCCAACGCGGTAATGCGGTCTCCGAGAGCCTCGCATTCACCGGCGTTTTCAACTCCGGCAACGGGTGACCTATTCGAAGGCATCCTATCACTATCGCAACTTTGGATTTCAGAAAAGCTTACCTGACGGGAGATACGCTTAATAAATATTTGAGAGAGTAAAACAAACCGATAAACTTACTAGCTTATCTCTTTTTAATAGATATTTACGCTTAATAGATATTTGAGAGAGAGTAAAACAAACCGATAAACTTACTAACTTGTCTCTTTTTAAACGTAAATAAGGGAATGTAGTTACCTGGATATGGATTAAGTCGATTAATGGGTTTAAAACTAGAAAACTATATAGTTCCAAAGAAGACTAATTAACGAAATTAAGATATAACTTAACGTGGGACAAATAGATTAACGATAATAATCAACAAGAGAGCAAAGACGAAACTAACTAGCTAAAATATAAATTCCCCGCAATATGATCCCCACGAAAGAGCAAAGCTATAAAAAGGGTGATAGACTAACAAAAATGTATAAATAAGGGTAAATAAGTAATAAAAGTACTAACGACAATATATAAATACGCGTAAATAGACTTTAAATAAATAAGTATAAATAGACTTTGGATAAATAAGTAAAAAAGAGTATATGAGTCCTTGAGATAAAAGTGTGATCAGTTGCAATGCGTTTGGTGAAAGTATATCCTAACACATGAAAAACGCTAACAAGGCAAAAATATCAAAACCGCACTCGAAAATGCAATGGAAAATAACTGAAGAAGAAAAAGGTCAACCTCCTACCCTCTAAATAGTCACTCGAGTTAACCGAAAGTGGAAGAAACGGATTAGCAAGTGTAAACCAGGCATGAAGGTAATGGCGCTGTAGGACTAATTTGGCCGCTAGGCGAAATCCGTGCCACACACGTCGCTCTTTTAATTCACGTATATCGTTCATTAATTATCGTTCTACGCTGGCTATAGATTTAAATAAATGGTCAAGTATTTTACTAAGAAGTTTATTTGGAAAATTGTTCTAGTTTTTGCCTTCGTTTTTCGGAAAAGATGACTTTAAGACAGTAGGCACCCATAGTTGCCCGTGAAATTTCCAAATGTATTGATAAATAAGGCCCAAATGGCATTCGTTCTTCCATGCTTTGAGCTCTAATGGCTATATCTATAAAAATAGACGTCTAAACAAGCAAGCAACACCAATTCTTAAGAGAAAACGGTATTTTTTTCGAAAATGAATAGGAGACTTCGTTGATTTCCACTAATTTATTTTGTCCGTACGACATGTTTCGAACCATATAGGTCATTATCAATTATTAACTTGATAATGACCTCTATGGTTCGAAACATGTCGTACGGACAAAATATATAAGTGGAAATCAACATAGCCTCTTTTTCATTTTCGAGTATTAACTTCCACATATTTGAGCCTAATACAATTGAACGGTATTTTTTTCGTTTAGTCTCAATCTTGAACGCCATCTGGAATATCTCAATTCCGCTCCTTTTTTCAGATGTACATGCGTGATTCTCAGGTGCATCAGGGTGGAAATTAAGGGCTGTTGACCAAATGTTTTGCGAAATCCCTTTCGACTTATAACGCAATCAAAATTTACCCCTGAATAATGAGTGCCATTGTGAAAGTAAGGATGAAAACAGTAATTGCGACTGCGTGAGTTATAAAATAAAAACATTTACAATGCATATTGTTAAGCATTTAAAATTATTAAATTATCAATATTTGCATTGTTTAAAGGTAAAACTTATTGATAATGCGTAGTAATATGGACTTCAAATATAAAAAAATAAGAAGAAACAAGTAGGTATCCAGCTTCGGCCAGGAAGGTCTCTTTTCAAAACAGCTACTCGATTTTTATTTTCGCGTTCACTTAGTATTTGAAGTGTTTTCACATTGCTAAATCTGGGATGATACGTGAGCTCAATGTGAGATATTAATCAGGACACTAAAAGTATGTACATATTTGGGATTTGGAACCAAGTCACACGAGGACAAAAGCCTATCCGATCCCTACTTGCATCCTTACTCCACTCCTTCACCGTTTCACTTCAATAAATCAGTGGTTCAAGCCTCGAATTGGTTTTGATAACGGTTTTGATAAATCCAGGCATATTCTTGCGTCTATATATAAATAGCGTCCCACCAACCCCACATAGTTCTATTCATTGATTTACTGCCAAATTTTATACTACTTACGATCTCTGTCCTTCCAAAAATTGAGATACTCGAGTTACAAGTGTTACACTCAATAACTTAGCTTTCGGTTGTACTTATGGTAGCTAGAGATGTAAAGAAATTTATTTTAAAAATTTTTTAATGCCATCAGATACCCATACTTAAATTAATTTTTTGGTCCGATTCTGAGTGAAAAAAACACGGTTTTTGACGCTTAAAAAGCATAGTTCCACGTACAACTTGAACCACAACAACAACATCAAAGATTTGTCCACGTATTAATGTGAGAGCCTTCCGTACTCCTGTTCCTCCCCTTGTCCTACCCAGCGCTAAGCATACCTACAAAACAAGCATAAATATCAAAATAGAAATAAGCACTAACTTTGAATCACTTCTATTACAAAACATTTCACAGAAAAATATGTGAAAAATATCCTTCGTTTACCGTATTACTATGGTAGATGGGAAAATGAAAGGGAAATAACAGAAATACACCGCACAACAGAAGAATGTAGGACGTAGAATGTAGAACGTAGGTTGCCGCGGAGATGGTTTCATCTCTGCATTTCTTCACGGTTTTTCTTCCGCGTGACAAACAAGCTGGCGACGAAGAGAACCCTGAAGAAATGCAGATATTAGCATAATAGAAGGATAAAGAATTTCATTTCTTCCCCGTAGTATCAGGGATAGCTACGGTGTCATAATTATAATAGAATTAATAGCATTCTTATGAATGGCAACTCATCGCCCATCTTTATTTTTCCAGTGTTCTTAAAATGCATGGATATTCTTTAGAATTTTAATAACAGTTGGCGTGTCTTTCATCCGATTGTATGTGCATCTATTCTTTCGCTTTTACGCTTAGTATTTTTGTGAGCGTGTGGTTCCTCTTGCCTGCAGGTGGCCATCGTCGTACGGCCATGATGTTGGTTGGACACTTGGGCTATGAAATTTTGTAACTCCATGTTCCTGTGCTATAAATTGATTAACTCTTGTTCAAAAGTAAAGAGAAATACATTATTCCTATTTTGTTTTTGAAAAAGGTCACCCCAACAAAAAAACTATTTTTACCATAATACACGTCCATGGTGCAATTATGCAATTTTATAACACTTAAGTAGTAACACACATCTGTCCAGTGGCTTAGCGAGGGGGTAGATCTGGGCGGTCCGGACCATCCCCTTCCCCCACCGAAATATAAAACAATTATTTTCCTTCATAAATAAAACAAAATATTGAAAAATAATGATTTCTTTGACAAATGAAATTTTTTCGACCATAACAATTGTTAAAAGTAGTTGAAAACCCTCTAATCTGTTTTTCAAATATTTCCCCCCCTGATTTCGGATCCCCTCCCCCCGAACGTAATTCATGGCTATCCCACAGGATCTGCCCAACTGCAAGAGATATATCTACAAGTTTTGAGAAGAGAGGTTCTTTCTTCTGGCAAAAGAATAAATGACGAAAGAGCTAGTATTGCTTGGGAATTCCACCTGGTATTACTTAAATTAGGTATTTTTTGAAACTTTACTTGAAGAAATCTTCCAGTTAAAAAAAAAACGGAAAACCCGAGTTAAATGAAATAGAAATTCCATATCATCACGTCATCCTGCTAATAGTAATCTCTTCTATACCATTATTGAAATTCATTTTTAGGTGTTAATAATTATTTACAAGTTCCGAAATAAATGGATATTCAATGTTGGGAGATGTCTCGCCTTCTCCAATTTCATTATCTATTGCTAACCGAAGTACTCGATAAAGAACATGGTGCTGACAGGCAATGAATTGTGGCTTTTCTAGTTTCTTTTCAGCAAACACTGAATAATAACTCCATTCTTTTTTCCAGTATTCACATTTGTAGTGTCTGCAGCAATCATCTTTACACTTTTCTATAAATTTTTCTATTTGTTTCCATTCCAATTTTCATTATTTTTCTATTAATTTTTTTTCTGATTGTAGCGTTTTCTTGATTTATTCTTTTATTGGGTAGGCTTATTTAATAGTGGATCTGTAAATACACGATTGTGAAGGCATATCCACATTAATCCCATCTTGAAATACCTGTTTACAAACTGCTGATACTTTGCTGCATGAGAAATTTAAAGATGTTACTCATTTTGTTGCTGTTTTGGTTTTGCTGAACTTCTTATATGTGCTTGTGAATTCTTCTTCGGAGTCTTGATATTCACTCTCAGTCTCTGATACACAAGTTGACATTATTGTTGCATTTTCTGTCGATGAAGAAGATGCCAAAGGCATTTTTCATCTTTTGGATGGATGAATAGATTCATTAATTTTCACTGCCTTTTCAGTAGTATACCCGACTTCTCCTTTACTCTTAATCTGTACATGATATACCTAACTTTCCGTTCTCAAAGCATAGCCATTCAACATTTTCTTTTGCTATGTCAAATACTTCACTCAATGAATAGTATTTTCCTCGCTTTACACATTCACCATAGTTTTTAGCGCATTAGATGGTCCAAGAGTTAGATAGTGGCCAAAAACTTGAATTTTCAGAAGTACCCTGCTGTTCCTTTCCAGGGACTGTTTTCTAGTGGAACAGTTCTTTTCCCAAGTGAATCTTGAAATTGATTAAGATTTTTTTCCCATACCCTCTTGTTCCTTTAAATAGTAGTTGCACTTATCTTGTGACACATTATGATTTCAAATTGCAGTTGGAGACTTGGAACAAATTAATAAGAAGTTAAGAATAAAAATTAGTAAGAACAGCAAACACTTATACAGTTATGTAATTTAAAAATTGGTGAATGTTCTAGAACTTTCTGGATACCTCTTTTTAGTAATATAAAGTTCAATACTGTCATAAAAGACTTCAGAGAGTCTTGCAAACATCGAAACTACTCTATAGAGTTCCATCATGCAGATTCAGATCTTTGAAGAACGTTTGACAAGGCTCTAGAAAGAACAAGGATGTACCTTGTATATCATTGAAATTCTAACTAGCAATTTCTTTTTTTGGGAGTGACTTTTATAAATATAAAACAAATCTAAGGCTTCTAACATTATTTTTGGGCGAAATTTCATCCTTTTGTGGGACAGGAAATCGAATTTTGAACATGAGGTCATAACCCTATTGGACCCCCCTGCTAAACATCCTAGAGGTTCCTCGCACAGGTATTATGTAGATGTAGAACTGCGCATGCATGTGGTGTCGACAGTACTTTTAATTTTTCAGTAGGGACCGAATTAGCGAAAATAGTGGAGTTTACCTTGGCAATGATTTCTGAGGCTCGTTCGATTACAACCAAACCATCTCCGGTGTAAGGGTCCCTCTGAGTCCTTCATTTAGCCAGCATTCAGATCAATACATCTGCAAGTTCATGAAAAATGAAGCTTAAAATGGAGCTTCCGTTAAAAAGAGCGTCATAAGACGTTTCTTTTTTCCATAAAAAAAACGGAAAAAATTTCGAAATAAGTAAACGTTTCCGATGATATTGGGGATAGCCCACCTCGCAGGAGGCGGTAAAACCGAATACAGGGCAATCACCCTTTGCTTTAAGACAGTGGATGTTGATACAAACATCAACAAGGGTACACTACATATTCATTTTGTAGCAAAAAAAAGGCAAATCTAAAAAATAATTAAACTAATAGTACCTCCTATTCATAGTGAACACCCGATGGGACGGTCTATTGTCTTTGTTTTTGAAACCTTTTTTACACATGATTTTACCGTTATGATGGAGAGACACATTAGAAAATCCACGTTATGTTGCGTTGCAAGGTGTCACTACGAATTATTATGGGCAGTTGGTTCATTCAATGTGGTCATTCCTTAGCTGAAATTTGCTGTCACCTTTGTGCGTTGGCAGACAAGCACTACGGCGCCGCACACCATCACGGGCACCCCTGCGCGCCGAGTAGCCTGCAGGGCTGCCGTGAACACACGGGGAATACCCTTTGCGCGACGTCATACAACCGACTCGTCATAGACACTGGCCTCGCTGGTCGCTGTCCACTCATAGACTCTTAAGTCACCCATACGCTAAGTTCAGTCCGCACTGCGGGAGTGAAGGGCACCATGTATCGTCGACGTGGCCAGTCCGAGGAGGAGATCATTCAGGCACTCCACGATAGCACGCTCTCCTAATCGCAGGCAGGATGTGAGACAACCGATGACTCGGATGATTGTCCAGACGATTGTAAACCTCAACCTTAGGCAAGCGAAGGCGAGGACAGCTAAGGAGGGCAGCAGCAGCCTGGACGTGCTGTAGTTGCTGCACATCGAGTACACGTAATTTGGAGTTTTAGTTTCTTTGCGATGCGGTACATACTTTTGATTTCGCAATGATTCACTAGAAACTGTGCTGCAGGAGGTGCTGCCTCTCTAAAAGGGGGGAGAGAGAGAGTCGCGGACGCCTAGCTGGATCTTGTGCTGCTGCACGATCTTGTAGTGTCGGACGAGGAAGAATTTAAGATGAACAAGGTGCGTAACAAATGTGTGCGTTTACTTTCATTTTTTGATTTTTTTAAATTTTCACAACTTGACGGTAAAAATTCAGATTGTGTCCCTTGCACTCCTGACGACGGCAACGTCCTGGGTGGAGGCACGACCACCCAGAGAGAGACCACTTTCTCGGTCAGTGGCGTAGCCAGTAATTTCGTTCGGGGGGGTCCAAAACCAGGGGGGTAAATTTTTGAAAAACAGGGTACTAATTAATAGGTTATAAACTAATTGTAACACTTTTCATAATCGAAAAAACTTCATTTGTTAAAGAAATATTTTGCAATTTCATGATTTTTCAATATTTTGTTTCCTTTTATGAAGGAAAATAATTGCGTATTTTATATTTCGGGAGGGGTCCGGACCCCCCTGCACCCCCTCCTGGCTACGCCACTGCTCTCGGTGGTCTAGAGCTATCTCGGTGGTCTCAGATGGTGGAGGCGGCCGCGGTGATGGCTGCTGAACCATGAGGCCGTCGGGAACTCAGCCGCGGCGCCACCAATCCCGTTCTCGCTACACCCTCTGCTGCTGACAATAACGAAGACGCTGATGACTTTGGAGACGGCTGTGGATATTGTCACGCAGTGGCTCTATTGGCAGTCATTAGGAGAGCAGAGGTAAGGAACGTGCGAAGGATGATAGTGTTTGGACGCGCATTGCCTCCGGTGATACCTCTGCAGGACGAAATCAGCACAATGTTCTATGTGAAACTGAAGGTTCTACTGGGTATGCGAAACGCTCAACGGAGATAGATTCCATTTTTCGACGATACACTGTGAATTT
Source organism: Ischnura elegans (assembly GCF_921293095.1). Lineage (NCBI taxonomy): Eukaryota > Metazoa > Arthropoda > Insecta > Odonata > Coenagrionidae > Ischnura > Ischnura elegans. Next base: position 132,618,386 of record NC_060250.1, read on the forward strand.
TTGAACGTACAAGTCTCATTAAAATGCACAGAAACGGAGGCGCGTCGTGTAAAAGGCGATGAAAATTGGTCCATATCTTTGGAGGACCACGACACTTTCCATCCGTATCCATACTCGGCGGGACACAAATTAGGGCCCCTCTTTCTTCTCCAAAACGATGGGGAGAAATAGGATCAAGGAAATAATGGAAGATAATAAAAGGTTCGATGAAAAGGCAACCAGGCCTCAACGGAAGAGAACTGACAAATTTTGCTTTGCATCTGAGATGTAGAAAACATTCACGAAGAGCTTTATCGCCTGCTATCAGCCTACTGAGAACGAAACCATAGACGAGCAATGGTTCCCATCAAAGTGTTAATGCCCCTTTACCCAATTCATAGGTAACAAGCCAGAAAAGTATGGGGTAAAGCACTAGATGGCAACAGATGCAAAAAAAGGTAGGTGCGTGCTGAATGCTTATCTATACTCTTGAAAGGACGAGATAAGACGAACAGAGCAGAGAGTTCCGGAATATGTTACCATGCGCCAGCTCGATTCCTTCTTAAATAAGGGTAGAAATGTCACTACGGATAGTTTCCGAATAAAAATAACAATAAACTAATAACCGGATTAGATAAAATGTCTATGAGTTTCCATTTGGGCTTGCCAATGTGGTAGGGCATTAATATTTGTGTCCACCATAGTCTTCAGGGTAACTTTCATTGATCCAGAAAGTGATGACCAATGTTCCTCCGGGAAAGTACTGGCCCTAATTCTTCCCAAATGGCAAAATACTGGCGGAAAACCCAAGAAATATTTACGAATTTTAAGGAACAGCACAATTTTAAATAGCAAGCTTAACAACATATTGCTTCACTTCGTGCAAATAAATTAATTTTATATAATTTTTAGAGAGCTGAGATCTAGAAGATAAAATCTTAGAGAATGTTGATGTCATCAATTCCACCCAGTCTGACAATTGTATGGTTTTTTTTTCGACATGATTTTGCAGGAGTATTGGGACACATATTCAGAACGACAGCTGGGGACATTTGGGAAGAATAAAGGAAGATGAGTGCAGAGAAATCCGACGACGGCAACAGCCTTCTCTCAAGGAATGCCGTATTCGACGGATGGAGCGTTGGCCCTTGAGTGGAGTCACTCCACGCGCCGCTCCAACGGGGTCGCTAGACTTCTGAGAAATCTCTTTCGCCAGGATTTGAAATCACTCACTTGGCACTATAACTAGAACTACTTTCCCAGGAGGCGTCGTCGGGCTCCTAACGCGGCGACGCCTTTTTCCTACCTTGTCCTCTCCATTATGTGGTGTAGGGGTGAAAAGCTAATGCTTATAGACATCGGCCCAGATGTGTATCTCCGCGAGCCCGCCCTGGAGTCTCGTTCCCGCTGTTCTTTATATATATATTGAATATAAACATAATTTTTGAACCTCTCTTTTAGACTCCTCTGTAAGATAACAATTTTTTCTCCACGTTACAGCCTAAGTTAGGCATTTATCCAATGATTTACTCTAAACGCCCGATAGACAATATTTTCTTATCTGAATGACCCTGACTGTTCACCAGGAACAGATATTTTGAACTGTTCTTTTTGCTGAACGGGATCAAAATGAACGGCTCATCACAATAAACTGTTTAAACCACCTCTAGTGCGCATTTTCCCCATCATTTTTAATGTTTGCATCCAGAGAGCCATCAATGAAATCAAGGAGAAGGATTTGGGTGTCAGTATCCACGAATAAAAAATTAGTATGCTGCGATTTGCGGACGACAAAGCGCTCATAGCCAAGACAGAGAAGGATTTGAAGAAGACATTGACAAATATGGAAAGGACAATGGAGAGAGGTAAGAAGAGAATCAAATCACAAGAAGACCAAGGTCATGCGTTTTTGTAAAGCATATCGAGCGAGTAATGTGGGACTCAAGATAAAATTAGGTGGGGAAAAACTTGAGCAGGTAGAGCAATTCAGCTATTTAGGAAGCAAATTAGAGGTAAACGGATACGGCAGCAAAGACATCAGGAAGGGAGTTGCACTAGCAAAGGAGGCGTTCATGAACAGGGAATAGCTTATGAGAGGATCGCTATGTAAGAGTTTAAAGAAAAGGCTAGTGAAGAGTAAGATCTGGAGTGTAGCTTTATACAGTGCGGAAATGTGGACACTTAGGAAGGAGGGCGAGAAAAGATTTGAGGCGTTCGTGATGTGGGTGTGGCGAAGAATGGAGGAGGTGAAGTGGACGGAGAGGAGGAGGAAAGACGAAGTGCTGGACATGGTGGGTGAGGAGAGGCAGCTTTTAGATGAGATACGGAGGAGACAGAAGGTATGAATGGGAAGAGTACATATCGGGGAGGGGATGTTGGAAATGGTGTTAGAGGGTAGAATGTAAGGGAAACGAGGGAGGGGAAGGAAGAGTATTTTTTAAATTTATTTGTTGAATTATTCAAAAACAGCAAAACGGCCTTTACATTGAATAGAAAACATAAAATCTGCAGCTTTAACAAATATAAACTATAAAAAAACTATAAAAAGGATATAAAAAAGAAAAAGAGGGATTCAGAAGACGGCTTTTCGAAGCTGCCTCTTGAATGATCTGATGGGCATTGAAAGATCCAGGGAAGGGTGAGTAGTCGATATGGTATTGAAAGAGGTGAGAGAGAGAAGAGAAAGACGGAATTTAGGTTGGCGTGGTAGGTGATTATTACGAAAGAAGTGGTTGGGAATGTGGAGTGAAAAGAAAGGCAGTATTTCTTAGGATCGGAACTTGCCATTTAATGCATTGTAAATGAAGGGAATACGATTTTTAGATAGAATGAAAGTGAGTAGGTATAATTGTGAATTGAAGAGGGAGGTTCTTGAAGAAAGGGGAGGCTCCCAGAATGCTTCTCAACTACTCCATGGAAACCTATGTTAATCTTGAGTAGAATACTATAGGAATAATAAAATATTTCAAAGGGCAGCGTTCATTCACTTCTCATCCTTCAATTCACTCACACCCCTCGGTTCGGTTCTTACTTTCCCTGCTACGTTCATACTACTACTACCCGATGGGAAACCCGCGAACCCTTCCAGCAATTAAGTAGAAACAGACGTAAAAAACAACGCCAGCTTCGTCAGCGAGAAATCAAATCTCAGTGCAGTGATTCCGAGGAAGCGATCGAAAAGTGCTTCTCACCGACACACCAAGTAAGTGGGTGTTAAGAATGCGGGTCCTGTCCCCGCAGATCAAAGTAATGGGAGGGAGGGCGGAAGACTCGGGTGAGGGGAAGGGCGCGGGGAGGAGGAGGAGGGAGAAACAGGGTCTCAACCCCCTTCCCCCCCTTAGCACGAGAGAGAGAGAGAGGCGTCGTAGATATGATAATACCGGTAATGAAATATCTGCACAAATCACAACTTTAATTAACTGCCACGGAGCGACATTATGAAAAAAGCAGCCCTCCCCCGGCTTCCTCTCTCATCCTCCTCCCTCAGCGGGACCCCTCTCTCTTACCCCCCCCCCCCCAGAAACGAAGCCCTCTTACTCCTCTCCACACTCCAAGGCATCCCAACTGAGAGGAGGGGGAGAAGTTCTGAATATACATGCACAGACTCTTCATTTTCTATTTTAAATCTTGTTTGCATATTGATGGGATGCTAAATATTCAGCATACAGCTCTGCATAAATTCATTTCATTACACCAAATAATGCCCCTACCCCATTCAACCCTTTCCGACGCGCTACCGCCGCTCCCGCCCCCCTCTTCCCCTCTCCCCCCCCACCCCGCTGCCCCTCCCTCGACCCACCCCCTCCCTCATCAACCCCCGGACGCAGCCTCCCCGCTCATGCATATTAATGATTTCATTATGGGACCTTTTCAATGTATAATTTACTTTAGTGAGTCACACAAAATGGAAAGGAATATTACGTTACTGTTCCTTTCGTCCGTACAACTTAACAGTTAAAAGGTATTTGAGGAAAGTGTGTGCGGCGCGAGGGATGGGGGGGGGGGGAGAGGAAGGGGTTAAATGAGAGATGGAGGGGGTGGCAATATAATGAAGAGGGGGTGGGAAAAGGTCACCCCGCCAGTCCTCCTAAGCAGGGTGACACACCAGGCGGCAGACCCTCTTGCTGCAGCGAAGCGATGGCCCAAGTTCCTCACTTCCTCGATCACACCATTCTCTGCACTCCCACTTCCATCACTACCGATTTGAACTCGTTTTGCAAAAGAAACATTTCGTGTGATATCGTTCAAACATTCTTGTGAACACTCGTTTCCGTTGTCCGTGGCCCTCAAATTGTTGCCACTAAGGCAATTGTCTTTATTTAAAGTCTTAAAATTGTTTTATACCAGAAAAGGGCAATATGACGAGTGCATCTGATAAATGTAAAAATAATTTAAAGAGTGAGTCAATCATTGTAACAAACAGACCAAAATTAAGTGAGAAGTGTTTCGTGCCATAAGGGCCATGCCAGAATGTTCAATCCAACAAAAAATACAATAAATTGCGAAAATCCAATATAAATTGGCACTTCAATTTAAAAAACGTTTTTGGGCCAATCAGGGCCGTTCCCGGCTTCTGATGTCGGTTAGGTTTAGTTATTCTAATTTAGTGTGCAATTGCACACGCTCACTAGAAGCCTTTCTTTCTCATTCTCCTTCACTAACACTGGAAAGGTTACACTGGTCCCCTTTACACTAGAAATGCCATATTTTCCCAGCGTGAGCACTTGCTATCATTCATCGCCGCTGAAGAGGTGGTATTTATTCGCACTGGCAGCTGGCCCTTTTCCGGCTATATAAGCCGAGTGATTTCGTTTGCCATCCTATCCCCCACCCTATTCAACATGTATGTAAATGACCTTCCCTTAATTCCCGGCAACGAGGCTTTTCTTTACGCAGACGACACCACCTTCATAGCTCAAGGTTCAAACCCGCGAACAACATCTGACTTGCTTCAACGACAAATAGACGCATACGAAGACTGGGCAGACTCGTGGAAGCTGACGGCAAATCCTACCAAATGTATTCACATGACCTTTAGCAGGCGCCCAAAAGCGGGCACCGGAAATCCCATATATTACGGGACCAAAGAAATCAGAAGGCAAGAAACATCTAAATTCCTAGGTGTAACCCTCGACAGAAAGCTGATCTGGAACCACCATATCAACAACACCATCGGAAAAACCAAAGCCGCTGCAGCAGCGCTTGGGCCACTGCTCCAAAAAAGGTCGAAATTATCGCTAAAAACTAAATGCCTTCTGTACAAAACCATGCTAAAACCACTCCTATCTTATGCTTCCCCAGTCTGGCTAATGGCTTCAAAAACCCACCTATCAAGACTACAAAAAACAGAAAATGTACTACTACGGAAGATCGTGGGTGCCCCATGGTACATACGAAACAAAGATCTGAGGAAAGACCTCAAAATAACTCCGCTATTAACTGAATTGAAAGCAAACCTTCCCATATTCAAAAGGTCTCTCATACGCACAGGAAACGAAAAAATAATTGATCTCTGGGAATATACCCCAGATCTTCACTTTAGACATCGCACGCCTCTCTCTGCCCTAATCCCTGACCACATCCCCTCCCCATGAACAAAAATAAGTAGAAACACTGAAATATCAATGAAAATATAAACAGTAGACGTGAACCCTGAAGAAACCCACTGGAGACAGCCATAAGGCTGGGGCTAGTGACTCATAAATAAACAGAAATTCCGGCGAGGCGAGGCGTATATTTTGTTATTTGTATATCTCGTGGAAATAAACATTGCTGAACTGAACTGAGGTGGGGGGGGGGGGCGGACAGGCCAAGTTGCCCCGTGCCGTTGTCATGGGTGTTGAGGGCGGGGGTCATTATTGAAAAGCCAGGGAATCTAATCGATGGCAGCACGGAATCTCTATGAAATGACCTGCACATCCGAAGAACACTTTCGGCTGGCTGAGAGCTTGTATCTTTGAAATGAAAGCTTACAAAATAATCCAGTTTGTGACGCACTGTTTGGATGTAATAGCATATCTATTACACCATGTTTGATTCCATTGACTATTCTAAAGTTAAAAAGTTCTTTTTTTTACTTTAAGTAAGCTTAAAATATCGGTTAAGTTGGTTATAAGTCTCGATTGGCAACAGTCAAGTATGTTTTTAATTGAAAGAAGACTCCGTCATTTTACTTTTATTTGACTGGAATAAAGTTAACAAGTTGCTGTTTTTTGTCAGCTCATCGAAAAAGTAATAACCTTTAAAAAAATTGATCCATTTATTTGAATGCGTGGAAAAATGATTTTTTGAATATCATTGACAATTTCTTTGCAATGCAAATTGCAGTTTTTATGCAAATTTTATGCAATGCAAAAGCAAGGGGAGAGCGATTAAAGCCGGGAAAAATCCGGTAAAAGTCAGGGAATTGCACTTTCGGAATCTTGAATCTTCACAAATATAACCACTATTCATTTATAATCACTATGGAATAATGTTGACCTATTTTATTCCTATTTTTAAACCATGCAACATTTGTATACGCTTACAATTCAACTCTTTTATTACTTATTGGTGAAAATAAGAAGAAGCCGCTTTCAAAAAAAGTTATTTTCATAATTCTCGCCTCACCATGGTCCAAATTAAAAAATTTTAAATTTGACTTTTTTTCTGTGCTCTCCTGAATGTTTCTATTTGAAGGCTGTAACTTCATGAAAGACTAACTTCGACAATAAATATTGACCAACAGGTAAATCATTCTTAATGGTCCACAACATTTATTTTTTTTGGTCACTCCGCACTGCCATCGTGAATTTGAGAGCAAAGGACTTAAATGCCAATAGGTAAATAGAGAAGGTGGAGCGTTGAAGCGCAGACGGAGGAGCAGAAAGGAGAGTTGTGGGAGGGGGGGGACTCCCAGGGAATGAGGCCACGTGACGTTTGAGGGGGGGAATTAAAAGAATTGACCCCCTGGGAGAATGGCGAAGGTGTTGGTGTCTCCCTCGTGAGAAATGGACAGATCGTGTGAGTAGTTCGAAGGACGGATTCGTCGTGGAAACTTAGGAAAGAAAATCGGGGGTTGTGAATTCGGCCATAACATGAAACGCGATGTCCTCAAATGATGAAAACAATCACCGACGGGCAAGGGAAGAAGTGAAGAGGGTGGCTTCGGATGTAATGTGTGGAGCAGGTGATGGAGAATGCGTAAAAGAAGAATTATTTAAGCTATCAAAGATCACCTGATGGCCGATAACTTCTTCTTTTTCCCTTAACATTTCGAGTGTTCTCCTATTTATAATTTCATCATCATTATTATTGTTCCAACGTGCTCCTTTATTTTAACACTTTTAATTGGGGCTTTTAATAAAATAGTACACCGAGAAATAGCCAAACAGTATAGCCTAATCGAAGATACCAAACCTTACTACGAATTTAATCCACAGGCAGTATTTAAAAACAGGGGACATAAAATATACTGGGATCAGAAAATTGTCGCATGAAGCAATTGCAAGTAATCGGCAACATACGAGTATTAAACTTCAGAACAAAATAAATCAGTTACCTACCTTATTCATAACCATCCCAGATTAAAAAAATTCATCACAAATGCAATGGAAGAGTATAAATATACGTACCCCTCGAAAAAGAACTGGAAATTATTTGAAAGCAAAATTATGCGTACGTCATGCCTTTAATAATGTCGGTTACTGGTATCAAATCACGTAGTTTCAAGGAAAACCTTATCCGCCTTCAAATCAATAAAAAATCACTCCAATAAAAAATACATTATTTAAGGTATGCAACATTTCCAGCATATTTCTAAGACCATCACAGTTACAAAACGAATAAGACTTTGCTACGGCCCATCGTATTGAATTATGCCAGAATACTTTTTTCTGAAATAAACATATAATAATAATAGTAATTATACTGGGCCGTAAGCGGCTACCTATACCCTGAAACAGAAGGTTTTGCATAGGAATTCCAATTCTTCTTTTTGTAGAAAGCCCTCCTCGCTTGCGCTTTGGCTATTTCTTTTTTGCTTCGTCCGTCGTTGGTAATTCAGCTTTTTAAGTGACAAAACTCTTTCACCTTTCAAAATTTTGTTTTCCTACTTTAATATTTGTCCTAGCATCCTCTCTTTCGCTGCGTACTAATATATTTGTCTTCTTCTTGTTGATTTTCAGCTAATATCTGTCCATTGTCCTTTCCATATTTGTTAAAGCCTTCTTCAAATCCTTCTCTGTCTCGGCTATGAGTGCTATGTCGACCGAAAATCGCAGCACACTATTTTTTTTCTTTGAATATTGACACCCAAAGCTTTCTCTTTGATTTCATTGATGGCTCTCTCGATGTAAACATTAAAACTGCGGGTGACAGCGCACTCCCTTGTCTCACTCATTTTTCAATTCTGTCTTCTGCACATTTGTGCCTACTTTTTCTCACAGCTTCTTGTTTTTCATACAAACTGTGCACAATTCTACGATCATTGTAGAACACTCCAATTTATTTAAGAATTCTAAGCATTGATTTTCATTCCTCGTTGTCAAAGGCCTTCTCCAAGTCCACCAAGTCGGCTTGTTCTTCTTCATTCCCATCTCTATGACCAGAGCCACAATTGCTTCCCTTGTACCCCTGATTTTCCTTTATCCGAATTGGTCTTCGTCCAGGAATTATTCTATTCTCCTTTCTATTCTTCTGTAAGTCTATGATTTTTGCCGTTATCTTCGACATCCATTCATGAACACTCTCTCCGCTAATGTAATTCTTTTCAGGTCTCTGAAAATAATAGCATTTGATATGCCATGCAATACTGCTATCATCCTCAGGACAATATTGCATATCACATGAAATGCCAAGATTTTATGCGACCTGAAGGAAATAGCAGTAGCAAAGAAGGCGTTCATGAGTGGGAAGGAGCGGAGAGGAGTATCGTTTTGCACGAGTTTAAATGAAAGGCAAGTGGAGAGGAGTGTGATTTGGAGTGAGAGTGTGGACACTTGGGAAGGAGGGCGAGCACAGTCTGCCCACATTCCCAAAATTTCAAAATCGCAGCGTAAGTTTTGAGAGAGTAATCAGTCGCCAAAAAAAGACAAAACACGATCGGTGGCCGTGAGGGAGGGGTGCGTCCTCTTAAAGTTTCCCTTCGTGAGTCTTGTCCACGGATACATTTATTTTCATTCCTCCCCCACTCCTTCTCACTCACTCTTTATATCCCTCGCACACCCACTAGAGCAACACTAGCGCCATCGACGGATTCCATTGCTAATGGCAGCCAAGATTCTCACTCGACCCATGAATAATAATCACACTTCTCCCGCGATCTTCGAGTGTGAGGGGAGGGGAGGGGATGGGAGTGGGGGGGGGGTGATTTGGGAGGGGAGGCGGTGGGGGAAGGGCGAGGTGCTCAACGGAGTCGACCCACGCACACCAACGCCAGTAGCCCTTCATTTCATTTTCCCTGACTACAAATTCGCCCGTTTTTCCCCTGTGCATTTTTAGCCATTCATGTCGAAGGTTGAAACATGGGAAATAAAACACATATATACTGTAGGAAAATATATGAATAAAAAATCACTGGAAGAAAAGACCATTTATTGTTTCCAAATGGTTTATCACGAGGAAGTTTTCCTGTATATCACACAATTACTTATACCACTCATTTTTAAAAGAGCGCGACCCGGGTTTCAATGAATTATCATCATCTTAAGGCGCAAAAAGATAATTCATAATAATTTTAATAATTTTTTTAATGATGATAATTCATTGAAACCCGAGTCGCGCTCTGTTAAAAATAAGTGGTATAAGTAATTGTGTGATATCCAGGAAAACTTATAATGGATTACCACAAAGTAAATCAAGAGTTAGTGATTTTTTTATCATGAGGGGTTGCATTAATGGAACACTTGAGAAAATCCACCACAAGTTCATTAATATTCTACGCCATGGACATTACTTAAGGTTGCAGATGATATCCGTGGTAGTATGGATCTTAGAGCGGTTACTATTACGCTCCGTCTCGATTTCAGCGAAGTATTTGACCGTGTTCACCATGCGCTCCTTGCGCAAAAACTGAGAAACTACAACTTTTTCTTTTCTGTTCAAAATTGGTTCCACTCATATCATGAAAATTGGCCAGTAAAAGGAGCAAACGACAACATCGGCTTGCGGTACCATGCTGAGTGCTACAAGGGACAATACTTGGGCCTCTTTACTTCAGTCTTTGCATCATTGACAGGGCTAAGATCCTTCGGCACTGCAAATACACGCTTAATACCGATAATCTCCACATTTATTTTTATGTCTATCATAATGATTGGCAGCCGCGATCTCCTTTGTCGATAAAGCCTTTTCAGCAATCTATGCACGGGCCCATGTTTTGGCTTTGTTTGAGGAAATCCCTCCAAAACAAATCCAATCATCTTTGGCTCCCCAAGAACACTCAGCAAAATAAACTTTACCCCTTACTTCCACACTCAAGTCGGTGACCCCATTAGTGGATTTATTTGGTATTGGACGATACTTTGGTATCACTCTCACTAATAACCACTCGTGGAATCACCACATGAATGAAATCTCCAATAAGGACAATAAAACCATATATCAGCTGAATTTACACAAACCTCTTCTTCCCATTAATGCTCACCTTACCCAATTTCTTTTTCCCTCACTCGATTACTGCGCCTTGCTCTATTGTGACTTTCCACTTACAATCAGAGAATTAAACTCACGGGATATTAAATTCTGGTGCTAGATTGGTTCTTGGCCTTCGCAAAGATGAAATACCTCTACATTTACATACCCCTTAGGAAATATTAACTTGGTTCATTTATTTTCAATCTCTTGAAGGCTGATTATACAACATACGCATTCACCATGTTCAAATCAAAATCAGCCTTTGTTTCTTGAACTACTGAAACGTACCCTTCCTCACTCCTCCACCTCGGAAAACTACTTACATCAAATCATTTCTTATCTCTGAAATTCTTTGTTGTCATCGATAAAACAATCCTTTTTTCTGTCCATGTGCAAGGGAAAACATTCAATTATTAAATTCATTATAAGCATTATTCAATTCCCGCATACTTGACGTTTCAATATTATCAATCGCCATTGACATATTTCGTGATTGACAAGAGTAGTAAACCACAATCGACCATGGGCTCACAAAAGTGAGTGGTGAATGTTGATGGAATTCACGGAAATGACTGATTAAGCATGCAACTTCTCTAAAGCAACCCGCCCAGAACAAAACAGTTAGAAAAAGGGTATTTTTAGAGACATTAAGATATCCTCCGTGTTTCAATGCGAATGATTAGGAAATGGTTTGGGGTGATGACAAGGGGAATTTTGCATCAACCACGATAACAGCTCCGAACCGCCAGCTGATGGCTTAGATCACCAATTCCCTATCCTAATTGATTGTGGTTGAGCTTAAGCAAATAAGAAACCCATATTTTTTCGACCAATATTCGCCAAACAATCGAATGAACATGTCAAAAATATTTGTGGAACGTCGAAAATTGAATCTGTTGATTTTTTTAATACTGACCAATTTTCAATAGCATAAAAAAGATATGCCACGAGGGAGGTATTTTGACCAATAGTAGCCTGGAAAGTCAAACCTCTGTGTTTAAATCCAGGACCGGAAAAAATGTTGCGAGTGACGTAGTGACAGAAGAAATGTAGCGACATGAAATGCGTCGTTGTGGTAGACTGAATAACATAAGTGTGCATGGTATTCCGAACGATTAGAGAAAGAAAACGTGTTTTAAAACTTGAGCACGTGTCCACTGTCCAGACCTCTTAAGGAGAGAACCGGCCTCAGCAACAGGGATGCCAGCGTAGAAATATCGACAAATATTATCGGGTCTCAAATGTTTAAGATGTCTCAATATGGCAGCAAGGCGGGATTAAATAAAAGCAGCAGTTGCAGTGGGAAATATTCCATGCAATCCTATTTTACTTTTCAAAGAGTTTGAAAGATACCTACTCCAATAATTAGCATAAAGACCAATATTTTTCCGTTCTTGGATCGCATGTTGTTCACGACGAAAATGCGACGGCTTTGGCCCATTCTAAGAGAATTTCATAAGCAGTAATACAAGAAAAGACTGACTTCCATTTAATTGAATGAAAAAAAACGCCATATTTTCTCATTTTAATTAACTTTTTACGATAAATGAGACCATATAGTACCTACCGAAAATGAAATAAAGTCAGTGGGGGGAAAGAGCCGTGTGTATGTAACCTAAAGCTACTATTTACAAATTCAACTAATAATGGTTGTTTCCTAGGGTTTAAGCTTTCAAATTCATGTTCGATCTTGCGCAAAAGTTTGCAGATGCGAAATTTAAACGTAAAAAATGAAGGTAACACACATCCCTGCTCCTGCTTACTCTACACCATGCGTAAAGCCATTACAATTAATTTGGAACATAGAGTTTAGGAGTATTAAGCTATTATCTCCCTTTCAGGAAAACTTAAATATTGAGGTAGCTATTCACCAAACATCAATTGTCGGCAAAAAAAGGATTTTATGAACGAATCTTCTGAACTGTGTACACTTTCCAGGTGATAAGGTTTTGAGGGTAGCCCAACACGAGTTAATGCTCGACATTGATCAACGTCATCGTTATCATTGCTCAACAATCCTAAGATTGGTTCAACGCCGCTCAATTCTCCTGTCAGCTAATCCTTTCACACCTACGTCAGTGACATAACCAGGAATTTCGTTCGGAGGGTCGGGAGTCCAAAAAGAGGGGGGGGGGAATAAAAAAAAACAGGGTACTAAATAATGGGTTTTAAACTAATTCACACTTTCCATAATCGAAAATTCAAGATTTTTCAATATTTTGTTTTTCCTTTTACGAAGGAAAATAATTGTTTTTTTTATATTTCGGGGAGGGGGGGGCGTCCGGACCCCCTTCCTGGCTACGCCACTGACCAACGTACTTCTTCTCTTTCACATCCTACTTTACCAGGTTCCATATATTTCGTCCGAGGTCTTCCTTTTCCGTTCTTACCGTCCACTTGTCCCTGGACGAGTACCTTCACCATTCGATCATGTCTCAAGATATATGGCATGCAAGGTTGTTCCGTCATCGCATCAAGGCTTCCCTTCTCAGGAATTCCTCATAACTCATCCATTTCATTGATCCACCTCAGTCATTCCATTTCCAACGTCATGCTAACAAGGAACTCATCATCATTGGCATCTTTTAAGAGGAGGCTGCACAAAGCACTTTTCACTTCACAACTAGCTGGTAAATATACATGACACTGAGCAGCGCCTACGACAAAGTGTATTACTGAATGTTTATATACACATGTTATATTTTATATCTTAATTGCATGTGTAATATTTGTGTATACTTTGTACATCATTAGCTATGTTGTATTTTACAAATAACACGACTTTAGCTTTCACTCAGTAGGTTTTCGCAGGTTTTCCACGCCCGCCTTCTTGTGTGGGCGTTTTCCTGCGGTGGGTTTTTTCGCTGAAGGATACTACACCCTTATCCTCGTGTTTTTCCCACAAACGGAAATCTTTTTTACACAATATTTTCACATACAGTTGTTTACATTTTTGACATTTCAAAAATATTGTATATCCTTTGTATTGTAAACGTCTACCATTTTTTAATATGCATGCATTGACGCTACCGAGGGGTTAGGTGGAAGAGGTGACTTCATAGTCTCAACCTCACCTGAATAAAGGCATTTTATTATTATTTTTATTATGTGTCCCCATTTCTTTGTTTCATTTAGGCCATTGCTTAAATTCTCTTCCATCAGGAGGATCGGTGTTGGATGGGCGGGGGAGGGGGTTTGCGTCCTTTCCGATACGCCGATGAGGGTGTAGAGGGAGTGAGGGTGAGGTGTCGCCGCGCTCAGGGGCGCCGACTTATGAAAAATATTGGGGGGGCCCATATCGGAGGTCTTGCCCCGGGAAGAGGTTAAATTCAAAGTGTGTCGCAGCACCGAAACACTACCATGATTCACACCACTTGATTCAGTTAACCCTTTATAACCCAGAGCTGCTTAAGGTAGAAATCAAATTTCAAGAATTTTTATTCTGAATAGATGATTTTGCACTCGATCATAATTATCGAGGCAGATCAATATTTCGTCATCAAAATTTACACCCCAAAATAATACGTAGTTTAGATATTTCCTAAATAGAGTTGAAAATTTATACATTTTTGACGTTGCTTTGAAGAAACATTGGGTCGTAATGGGTTAACCTGCTTAACCTTATAATTATTTGTTTCAGCACACGTTGTTGAATTTATTTTAAAAGGTAACCATTGTCAAACATGGGAAATAAAAATCACCAATATATTTTTGTGATTTCACAAAGCATTATATTACTTAATTATTTTCTTTAATTATTGAGGGGGCTCAGCCCCCCCAAACGAATCTTTGAGGGGGCTCGGGCCCCCTCAGGCCCCATGGAGTCGGCGCCACTGGCCGCGCTGAGGGTGAGGGTGGATGGGAGAATGGTTAAAGAACAAGTTTGATGACGACATCACCCAAGTCACGGTCAAACGTCTATACAAGATAAAACAGATATTGGGTGAAACATCCATGGTATATTGTATTTTCTTTGACACTTAACGCTCATTAGATTTCCGTAAAATATCCAAATTTCCCACCTTAGGATATTTATCTATTGAAAAAAATTCGCGAGTAGACAGTTAGAGTTTCCCCGAGTAATTATAAAATCCAACAGTCCGGTGGAAGGAGGAATAAATTTCTACCACTTTCGACTCACAATCCAACAACCGCTCCCAGCAGCAACCACGGATTTCTTTAATTCCAAACATTCCCGCCCACTGTGCGTCACTTCCATGCCATTCCTAGGCCCTTAGGGTGCCTTCACAGTTCGGCGTTGTCTTGACGCCGCGGCTAGCGAGCCAAGCAGAGCCCGTCTTTGAGAATTGATAACGTCACGTCTCTAGCTCGCTGCGTCGTCGCAGAAAAATTGAACCTGTCGGATTTTCTCTGCGTGAAGGCGGCAGTACGCCGGCGATTTCGAATCAGTGTTTGTTTATGGGAAGCTTAGGTACACAAATATGCAAGATTAGCTCTAATGGAAGTGACAAATGCTATTTATTTCATTATTTACTATTATTTTGAAGTGTTAAGCAGAGACATTTCGTATCATTCGTATAAATTAGATTACAATCACTGAGGTGCATAGATTAGCGTAACACATACCCGTCAATGGTATCACAGGCTGAATACAGCGTGAGAGCTCCTTGTTGGTGACTACGGTCGTTAAAAATCAAATTAATATCTAGTAATTGTACCCTCATGATCTGCTCAGTTGGAGCTGTTTCGATAACATGACTAGGACAATCTGTTTGAACAACATTTATCATAAATAAATATTCCTGACAAAATTCCACGTTACTCATGTTCACTGAGTGTATGTAATTAGCTATTTTTAGAATATTCAGAGTTAGGAAATAAAATATAAAGGTCATAATAATTCATAAGCAAGGGCCATCACTACATACATGATTATCGACTCTATGGTCGCCATATTAACTTCCAATGCTATTTATAGTCAAGAAGAATGTTTTAAGAAATTAAATTGCGTGAAAATGCACAAAACAACATATGTATTGTGCGTTTGGTTCGAAATCATAAGATTATATACTCCCGGGCCGATTTTTAGTAGCCGACGCTATTTGACTTTCATTTGAGAGCTGTGAAGGGCAACATTTACTGGCGGGGCGGGAGCCTTCGTAGCGTCGACGCAACGCAGAGTTGTGAAGTCACCCTTACTCGGTGATTCCCAAATTGGCCTCCAACGGGGACAACGGCACATATTTATCCACACAAGGGAAAGAAAGCATCGCTTGGAAGTTCAATAAGGGATCACCTAAAGCACGCAAGTAACAGCTCCCTCCAGTGTGTCACTACCACGGGAACGGTTCTTTTCTGTCATGTCATCGTTGTTGCCGCAAGAAATGAATGACTCATTGAATGATTCATTTGAAGATGCAACACTTCTCCGATAGTGGTCGATTTCGTTTACAAGTACGAAATAACCCCCCTGGGTCTACGTCATCGCCAGCCACGTGCAGCCTAAAAAGACCTCCTCCATCATTCCCCACAATCCACCTCAATTAGCGTGTGGCGAGTGCTATTTGGACGTCAGCTATTAAAAGGAAATATTCCCTCCGACAACGCCTCAATGCATTTATCAAAGTTCTTCATTGATAGGGAGAACACGAATTCCTTTGCCTACCCTTTCGATAACATATCTCTCTAACTTTATAAAATATTCATTTTAAAATCGCTCCTATGGCAGTTGCATATTAAGTGTTTAGCAGAATTACTTTTTTCATTTTTGTTATATTTGTAAGCACTTAAATGTTCTTTCTTCCTGATTAATTAATCAAAATTTTGCAATGACAGCCGTGAACTGGACTCTAGGGAGCAGTTAGAAATTTCAAAAATTATTGAAAGTCAGGACAGTAGTCTTATAAATGAATACCTCTACCCATCCTTTTCCCCTATTCTGGCGTCCGTTTTAAAATTCATCAAGTAACTAGGTAACAATAATAAGATAAACAAATCAATATTTGCGCCTGAAGATGATGATAATTCATTGAAACCCGGGTCGCGCTCTGATGTAAAAAATAAGTGGTATAAGTAATTGTGCATATCCAGAAAAACTTATGATGGAATACCACAAAGTAAAGCAAGAGTTATTGAATTTTATTTCAACTTATTCCAAGTCCGGCAATACTGCAGACTTGACGCACGATGGAATTCGCCTTGCGTTCATCCTCTGCAGCGGATTAATATCGTAATAGCGAGGGTCTACTGTAATCGGCGACTCAATGCATTAACACCCCATCCAGAAACCACCATTTTTCAGTGTCTATCAACCTCAGGTACCTCTCAGTCTTTGCCGAATTTCAATTTCCAGTGACCCCCAGACGGAATAATAGACTAAATCTATAATGAAAATTCAAGAGCAGTGTATTTTCCGACGAAGTTCGCCATATCTCACGAGCGCCAGCATATTACGATGGATAATATCACATAAATAAAACAAGAGAGACTTTATGGCAGAGAGATTCAGAATGTCGCTTTTTCTGTTATCTAATAGAGACTGTACTTAGCGGCAGCGGTAGCACTTACTGATAGGTTAGTTGACTAGTAATGTAGCCTGCTAAGCTGTGCATTACTTAATGGATGTTTCTGAACTTTCCTAGAATTAATAACAGCATGCTTTGTGTATTTTAGCTATATCGACAAGATTGCCCTCATTTTTAGTAGGCGATTTTACTTTGCGTGATGGTGGGATTATAATTTTTTAGTAAGCGTAACATTTTTATGTCCGTGTGGTGTGCATGTGGGCACCATGCTGGTGATTGATCACCCCATACCAAGCACCCTACAGATAGCTCGCAGGTTATTATGAAGTTGTAGATGGTCTTTATGCCGCCAGTTTACAACTTCGCCGATATCTTTCATCTATCCACTCCCACTGTCTTCCAACTTCAAACTCCTTGCTTGCGCCTCATCCCGAGGAATTTCCGTCCCGTCATGCATTGCGGCGGCCCTTCACAGAATCGATGATCCGATTGTTGGGCCATTTTTGCTCCCCACCCTCACTCCAAATATCTTCACCCCCCGCCCGCCCCTCAGCCACCCGTCACTCAATACACTAGCTATGTATTCCGATATCCTTTCCCGCTCCGAGCTTTACAGAGCTTGAATAAATGAGTCGCGTATTCTATCGGAGAAATTAATGCGCAAGCATCTTTTCTATGGAAAATTTATCAATGAAAAAAGATGGGGGTATATTTTGAGAAAAAACGCAGCAGCATGACTGAGTAGTGCGAATTTTTTAATTTTTTTTATGAATTTCAAATCTGCCAACACACAAAAAATGCCGTCCTGTGACTGCCTCTATAAATATAAAAATGCGAATGTTGGAAAAAAGAGAGAAGCTGTGTCGTTTCGTGGGGCGACCGAATGGAAATGCTAAAGAGAGCGAAAGAGGAAAAAAATGCACGCACGCACACGCACACACACTACGTACGTACATCGCTTGAATCATTTATGAATTTAAATTAATGAAAAGTCGGGACTTTTAATCAAAATGAATTCATAAAAATCAACATGTCGTGGGGAAAGAGTCCATCTGAACAAACACACTAGGGGACAAAAGGCCTTCGCAGCCGAGGAATATTCGGTGGGGTGGGGGTTTGAGTTGCATGACGGGAAGGGGATGGAGTTGGTCACTCACATTCACGCGGAGAGGTAAAAAGAGGGATGACCTATCCTCCACATCACTCAGCACATGGAAGCGAACAAAACACAAATTTGCCCTTTGACTGAAGGGGAAGGAAAAACCGCTTGCCTCTTCAGCGACAAAGGTATCTTCAGACGCGACCCCGGCAAACAAACTTTTGTTCCTTCCACACAATACTCGCGATATTTCTTATTAAACTCAGTTTTCATCGGAGGCACTTGATTGAATTTCTCTTTCCCTGCTAGCGTGGCAGAAAAAATAACACAAGCGAGGATAGCATAGCGCGGGATCCGTTATTTCCTCAGCCTCCCTCCCCAATTCGGCCAAGATTCCAACGTAAATAAAACATATTTTCCTTCGATATTATGACTTTCAAGCCGGTAATTTTTTGTAAACACAAATTAATTGAATATAAAACTTGATGTTCTAAAAATATTTACACTTTATCGCGATGCTTATTATTAATCGTTTCCAGTTCTCATTGTTTCTTCAATTTTTGGGTCAACAGTTCCTGTCATTAAAAGACAAACAGATACTCACGCGGAAATTCAAACTTTGCTTCTGGCATGAGCTTTGCAAGACTGAAACAGGCCGTAATCTCTTTCTCTTCAGGACAGTAGCAGATACAAAATAAACTCGAAAAAAACTCAAGGGGGGGGGGGGCGCAAAAGATATTTTGAGCTACCTTTGCTTTTGTCGTTAAGACAAATAATCAGGTTAGATGCAAAATTTATGACAGTTATATTAAATCTCATAATACGCATTTACAAGATAATGCTATCTTATGATATAAAAAAGTTAAAATTTTGGTTCTGCAATGTTAGGCAATGTGCGGGCGGCCCCAATACGGGGGGAGGGGGGGATGGGGGCGCGAGCCCCATGCGCCCCCATCTCCATCCGCCACTACTTCAGGATAGTTTTTTTTACTTCAAACTTGTTATGGAACTCGTTTCAGCTTCAGAGCAGTCAATGAACCATTTCGCAACTACCAATGACTGTTTTATTGGAAATTCGTATTCGAAGGAATGATGCATACAATTACGATTCCATTATGGTCCATTATCGGTAAGCATTACCATAAGTGAAATAACTGAGTAGAGAAAGATATTCAACGTCAGTAAATAGTAATTATATTTAAGAGGCTCTATGTAATTCTTTCCTTCGCAAAAATATAACAAGGGGGAGTAAATTCGCCATGAAAAAATCATGTTTTCCCCGCATGCCTTAAACGTTAAAAGATCCGCACCCGATACTCCCATCACGTATGCTACCAATTACTCCACCAAGCCAGCTTATTTCTAAGCGAGTATCCATCTGACTGGTTTAACGATCAAGTTGTTTACGTATGAAATGAATGCTGCTGCTCAAGAGACGGACGTTGCTCCGAGTCACTGGCGCGCCGGAGAGAAAAACACTACACTATCGCTATTTCCGTGACGGACGTTATCCAAAGCGCTTCGTTTGATTACGCTAATTATGTCATAGAACAAGTCACTTTGCACGCAGTCACGTGCACGTGAGAAAATTTGCAGCAAAGATTAAATTCGCAATGAAAAAAATCACTTGGCTAGGTGTAACTGGCAGCACACTATACCGGCAATCGGGAGTTCTAGGTTCGGATCTTGTATATACAGAGGGGACATTAGGTGGCTGTACCATAGGTTTCTCTGTAATGAAAAATCGCAGGCCGGCAATACTGAAAATAAGTAAAATTATGCGGTAAATTCAAACCAAATAGAGCTAACGACTTACCATCCACCGCAAAAAGAGGGTTTAACATTCAAAGTAGCCTAATTATTTCTTTAACAATAAAGGTAGAGCAAGGAACGCCAAATCGCACGCACAAATCCAGCAGTTATTATGTAAATAACTGAGTCTTGTTTTCTAAATCCGACCGACGACATCGAATCACCCATTCCTTGGAACTGCGCCAACACCACAAGTTCTTATTAAACTTTTTCGACAATTTCATTTCGCATGCAAAATAATACTCGAATATAAGTTTAGTTTCTTCGATCAGCAATATAACTCAGAAAAAAATATGAAATTACTTACCTCACAGGGTCTTTAGGGAAACTGAAGAAACTCAACTTTGCTTCCGTCATGCCCGCATTGTTTTTGCAGTTAATGGCTGAACACCAAGCAAAACCTTTTCTTCTCGTCTTATTTTCCGCTTCCTTCATTTTCCACGTTTCTTTAAAACACAAGCACACTACGTGAAAGCATTGAAGAGTGGAGGAATTAAAAAAAAATTGTGCGACAACACTCCACGCCAAGCGCGAATGATAGCAACGATAGCAACCAAATAGCAACTCAAACCACGTTTCCTAATTTAGAACATGGTGAAATGCGCAATGAGCTGAATACCGCCTTCAGCCGTTTTGTCCTCTCTGTATATCCCTACTCTGAGGCACTACTACCACAGATTATATAAGCATTGTTAACAAGTTATCGATTTTCTTAATCTAACAATAAGTCGTAATTTCCGCAAACAAAAAGATTTAAACAACGACAACAAACTGCGTACCAATGAGTCTTCACTTATTTCTACCCTTCTTTCAGTGTTGGTGACACGTCACATGACTTCTAACTTCGGAAGTATTCGGTTTTTCCCTGTTTGGGAAGGAGGGGTAACCGTACCTACCGACTGGCTTGAAACCGACGACCATACAGAATCGTTGAAAGCGTCGTCGTCAGTACGGAATGATATCCAGTCGGTAGACTTGAAAGGGAAACCGATCGGTGCGGTACCGACGAAATACAGAATACGGCCCCGGGAACGTCACTCTGTGATATCGGGTTCGAATCTATGGCACCAACCGCTTCCCTATCAAGCACTACCTTCACTTATGAAAAAATTGTATAAACCTGTTTCAAATTGTCATGACAATGTATAAGAATGTTTAAAAATTTGAGGGGTTTTCACTTCTTTACGCCGAATTAAATCTGTTCCATTCGCGGTAATCGAAGCAGAAGAAACTACAATGCATGTATTTTCTTTCTGCTGTTCGAGGACGCGTCAACTCCACCGAATTACTGACATAGAATAAATCAAGTTACGAAAGTTAATTTTTTAACCTTTCACAGTCTGATGTTCCCATTTGGGAACACATTTTAAAAATTCATGAAAATTATATTTCTTATCAGTGGCTACTTTTATAGCTTTTTATTATGCAAACTCGCTTTGCTCACTGGGGGGCTATGCACCCCCAGACCTCGTAAAAGGCCTTCGGCCTTGTTTTGGTCGCTATAGAAGGTCTTATACTTTTTTGTATGCCGCTTGCTACTTACGGATCTTTTACTTTTCAATTGGCTAGATTAGATATAAGTAATGTTTCTACTTTCAAGTAAAACGAGCGTATAGTACGTGGGTTACAATATAAAAGTAAAATATTAATGAAGAGGAACGTTTTGCTGAGGGACTAAGAAAATATAATGGATTTTTATGAGTCTGACAGAGTTTCTAACTTGTTCAATTCAAATACAAAATAACGTCGAGAGCATGTTCCCCTGTAACACTCAATTTATACCTACTTAATATCATAACATAACGAATAAACGTAATACAATTAACTGCAGTAAACTACATTTTAATTGATAAGTGGAGATCCTTAGCATGAATTGGGCCTAGTAAGACGTATTTAGAAATGACAATTTTATTAAAAGATTATTTGTCATGATCGCGAATGATACCACTCCAGGAAAACCTCCATAAATTTTTTAATGAGTCGGTATACACAAACATCTCCTTACAGCTTTAATATCCAATATAATGCGAAATTGAATCATCTGGTGAGTAGCAGATGAAAACAAGGCATCATAAATGTCATAATTTAGAATATATTTAAGCTAAATAACTTAGTCACTCAATGAAACGTGCTTTTCGTAAGACAAATAATTGAATAAGAAATAACTATGATTGAACTTATCCTCCATATTCTATTATTCACTTCCTATGATACACCAGATCACGGATAAAATTGCACATAAAAAATTGTAACAGAAAAAGAAAGTAAAGAAAAATAAAACGCTAAAAATAATTTTTACCTACCTATCTTTTAAGGAAGGGTTGTTAAGATATCTCTCTACTGCAATCGTGTATTGGCAACAAGGGAGGAACTACATTATGTGCACTTGTTCACTATGGAATTAATAACACCCACACTTTCGATTCTATAATGGCACTTATTCTCCTTATTCTACTATTCACTGCCATTGATGCACCAGCTCACGGATAACATTGCACATTAAAAAGGTTAGTAACAGAAAAAGGACGTAAATAAAAATTAAAACGTTATCGCCATCACAAAGAATGAAAACAAAATCATTTTTACCAACCTATATTTAAGGAAGGTTTGTTTACCTTGTATTTCTCCTCTTTTCCTTTGATACGCTTTGATGTGATCAAAATTTTGTTCATACGAAAGAAGCCATTAAAAGATTGACTTTAAAAAAATTACTTGGTAAATATCCTACCTTATCTTTATCATCCTTTCGTTTTGATTCCTTTATCTTCTTTCCCAATTTAGCTCCTCTCGTTTGCATAAACAAATATGTTGCTATGATCGTTTGCTTGTATGACTGCCGCGCCACCATTGGAATTTGGTGACCATTTTTTTAACTAATCCCCATACTCCATTTTATATGAATAGACAGATAAATAATTGGAAATTCATTGTTTTCATAATTTTTCCTGGGGTTTCAGACAATTTTAGAGGGGGTCTTCATAAGACTTTTTGTCGTATCTCGTCTCGCTCACCCCAAACATTTGTATGAGTGGGTGAATCAATGAATGAGTGAGTGAGTGAGTGGTCGTTAGGGGACTTTATGATGTATAGATATATAGATAAAGTATGGAAGCATTTTTTAAAAGTGAATCGCATGACTTGTGTTTACATTGGTCGTTAATTATTCCTTTTTAATATTCGTTATTTTTACCACCTCTAATGTGAGTAGTATTCCGTTTTTTCGATACTTTTCCCTACACTCTCTCTCCAGTAACAAATGCTCATTAATTCAAAAGTTTAATATATATTACATTGTCAATCTTAGTTTTTTGGTCAAATCAATATCCTTATTTTTTCAAGCAATAGCAAATTTTGTGGCGTGTTCCCATACGGGAATACGCTTGAAAACGCATTTAAAAATATTTGCTCGGGTTTTCTTTCATAATATCTCTTAATTAGTCGTAAGATAAATAGGGTATGCAAAAGAATTTTTAAAAATCAGTCAGTAAGTTAGTTCGGTCTTCAAAAGGTATCAACACCGCATAATCTATCCGCCATAAACAAGTTATAACGATGCCTGAGGATGACGCAGTGCGTCGAAACCGCGGTCGTGATAGAATAAATATTTATGTGGATAAACAAAGGTTAATTTTTATTCAATATGAATAAATTCCACAAATTAACGCCTCAAACCGTCAACTTTATGACGATGGCTTTCATCTTACACGAACTGTAGCAAACTTTCTGCAGAACTCTGCGGCAGCTCGCGAGTTCTCGATTTTAGGTTCACCCTGCACATTGAAATGGATTTGGGAAGATATTTGTCAAGAATTTCATCCAAAACCAAACGTGCAGAACCTATGGTTATATTGGTCTCCATTTCTAGAACAAGAGTGAGAATATTTCACATTGAAATTAATATCATAGCAATCCACAACAAAGGCCTGAATGGTTGCCTTCGTACGAGATGCTACGGCGACATCACAAAATTTAACGTCCTTCAGCTCTCAATCAGAATCTCCAAATATATTTAGGCTATTCCCGATCAGGTTATTCTGGCGTTTTTAAATGAACCATTTAATCCCAAGTTTTAACTAATGCTAACAAATCTAAACTCGCTCCCACTCTCCACACTGGGAATAGGGCACACTAAAAAACGGCCAAGGCTTTTACTCGCTAGATTCAATCTGGACCGCTCACAGCGTACGAGAGACTTCCTATATAGTTTAGGATGAGCAGGGGTCACGGGGCATTCATCCCAACACAACTCCAGCGCCTGATGGCAACGACGCGACGTGTTGTGAGAACGGAGATGTCCCCACTGTGCGTTCAACTTCTTCAATATGGTGGTTATCTATTATTTTTTATTGCCTAAATCGAAATATAATTACTCCTGGAGTACGTATTTCACGCTTTTAGATTTATTAATGACGAAATCTATTTTTCGCGATTGAATGAAAAGTGAAAATTTTCAAGGGCGCGAAAACGCGACTGCTCAGTATGGATGCTGGGAAAAACCCCTGTGACGTCATTCAGGTTCCAGCTGTCGCAAAGTGAGGTGACCTTAAGGTGAGGATATGTGCGCCGGTGCGATGCAGGCTGCTAGCAGGTAGCAGAGTGCCCCTGCTAGCAGGTAGCGCTTGGCTCAAATAAGGATTATTAATACCTTATGAATAATTTGTCAATTTGATAT
Organism: Ischnura elegans; assembly: GCF_921293095.1. Taxonomy (NCBI): domain Eukaryota; kingdom Metazoa; phylum Arthropoda; class Insecta; order Odonata; family Coenagrionidae; genus Ischnura; species Ischnura elegans. The sequence goes on from NC_060250.1 coordinate 132,643,047, forward strand.
GAGCCTAATTTTTCCTTCGACCGTACAGTAGGGCGGATCGGAAAAATCGATTTTTTTCAAATCCATCTGGCCCAATGGAAAAAAGTTGTGGGACCGATCAAAAATAAGGTCTGAAAATTTTGAGGCCTCGAGATGAACCCCTTACCCTCGCTCAAGAGCAATTTAGGGGGGGGGAGGGTCAAAATTCTAATAATGTAATATTTAATAGTCATTCCCTATAGATTTATCCAAGTTACTGTTCTTATAGGGAAAACATTTCGTGCACTTTGACGTATCTGCCACCGTTTAGCCACAAAATGCCTAATTTGAGTCTGCCTCCGCGAAGAAAATATTCCAACGCCCACGCAGCGTCGCGGATACAATAACGACAGGCCGATCCCCTCCCCTCGCTTCTCCCCCTCCCACGCCCCGAATACAGCAAAGTGCCACGTGTGCTGCTAGGAGTGCGTTCATCTTTGATAATATAAATCGTAAGATGGTAGAAGGTAAAAAAGGATGCGCAGTGAGACGACTTGTCTCTTATTTGGCGCCTCGTCGGCGTTAAACAAATCGATGTTACCAACTTTTAGACAAGTGATGAAATGGTTTTAGATCCGAGAACGCAGGAAAGTAGCCTACGGTCCCACGTCTCGTGACACAACTGCTATTCCCTCCACTTTCACGCTTATTCTTCTGTTGGATTTGCGGTCGTCCGTCACGCTTCATCATCACACTTGCACTCACTCTGCCGCGAGTGGACATTCTCCCGCCTCTCCTCCCCCTCCCCTCGCCATAGGCTGCACTCCACACACAAGGACACACGAATTAGGACGGCCATTCAGACCCACAGCTTCATGAACACATCCATCAGATATCCAATTCTTTAGCATATTTTAGCGATGCAGAATTAATGATCCCATGGCGGATGAAAAATAATTCGCCATTAATTATATTTTTGAGACAAATGAAATTTTTAGTACAACCAAAGAAATGTGACAATGGTGCGGTTAACGCAACAGGAAAAGCCCGTACACCGAAGAATAGCATTTAAATGGATTATAATGGTTTCAAATATTGACCTATTTATAGTCACTTTCATAAACTTCAGGGCAAAGTTATTGGCATCACCTCTGCTTCTCAAGAAAATTTAGTCTCCCTTACTCCATCTAAAGTTCTTGGCTAGGCCCTGTCCATCTCGAACCAACATATTCAGCATCTTTACGGAATAACGGAAAATGAAGACTACGACGACAATATGTGAAATTGGTGAATGTGAAGGTAAAGAAATACGTAGGAGTGAAAAGATTAGATGATAGGAATTTTGAGTGGAGAGCTGCGTCTAACCAATCTCAGGATTGCTCACCAGTGATGATGATGATGATGACCAACTTAAAAATAAATAATAAATTGGTCCGACCAGTATTGACTTAAGAGTCAGATATATTTAGGACCCATAGGAAAGGCTCAAAAAGTCTTCGAGTGGAGAATACTTATAAATCAGAGCAGAATCAGTTACATAGAGACTAACTAAGGCAAGTCGTGTCCCAAATTTTATACATACTTTGGGTCAGAAAGTAGAATTTGAGTTTTTTCCGGCGTATGCTCTGCAGGAAGAGTTTTCGGGGTTCCCACCGGTTGTAGATTTGCATCACAGGTCCCAACGTTTCGATGACTAAGTCCGTCATCTTCTTCAGGGGTTGAATGTCGAGCCAAGTGTTTGCCGGTACTTTTACCCTTGAGAGCCGTTTAAGTGTGCCTTCATTGGTCCGCTCTCGATCGGTGTGGTTTATAGTGGTTGATGACACCACCACGTATAACTTAACTGGAAGCCTTTGTCTCTGCTGATGTTCTTTTATCCTAGGTTGATATGTATTGCTTCTTTGACAGTTCGGTCCCAGTAGTTGTCCGTGTGGCATAGAACTTTAGTGCTTTTGTGTGTGCGCATGTGTACACTCAATGAGAGAGGTTATCTCATCATTGCAAATTTATCCTTCTCTTTCAATTTCTGTTGGATTTAATGATTATTCCGGGGGGACTTATTGAGTTCCTACCTGTCCCGGCTTTCAATGTTGGATTGTACTTTAAATTTTCATATGATTTAAGATTTTCACAGCTTATTTTACCAATGTTGGTGGTTGTTTTCGGGAATTGCTGCATAGGTAACATTTCCACACTCAACGTTTCACTCCTCCTCCTGGGAGTGTTATCAAGAGAAAGGAAACCGTTCTCGTCCCGAGCTTATATAGGTTTCGTTAACCCATTGTTGACCCGATTTTGAATTTGCACGGAAGGCGATAGCCATTTGGTTACTATTCTTTTGATAACGCTCCCAGTAGGAGGAGTGAAACGTTGAGTAAGGAAATGTTACCTACGCAACAATTACCGAAAACAAACACCAACTTTAGAATTTTAAATATTGTAAGAGGCCTATCCGCAAGAACTGCGGTTGTCCAGTGAGCAAAGAGAGCTGCCAGGGAGTTAATAAGGAAGAGTTCGGATACTCGTTACGGAATAACTTGATCTTAATATTTGTTTCGGCCCGCTCAGGCGGTTTTTATCTATCTATAATTTTCTGCTCGTCGTAAAATTCACTGAAATCGATTTTTATACTTTTTTGAATGTTAATGAGTCAATTAAAATCCAGGAATTTGGGCAAGTGTTAACGTATCCTTTATATGAATTTTGAAAGGAAATGGATTAGCAAAGGAGGGTAACTCGGCAGTACCTAAATGGATACCTTCACGGCGGTAATACAGCCCGAGCTCAACGACAAGAATACAGAGCTATTTTGGCAGGGTGCAACAGAAGAAGCATCCCAATTGGTGCGATCAGGGCCAGGGGGCGCGCATTCTTACACCTACCTGTTCGGAAAACTATCTTTATGATTTCATCGCTTTTGTGAACCTACAAGAAGCATAGTGAGGTTACAAGGCCATATTCTACGTTTCAATATGAAAGATATCACCCTGACGTTTGGAATTGGAGCTCAAAGCTTTCATGCTGCTGCAAAGCATAAAATATGTGTAATGTTCCAAAATATTGATAGCCTCCTTTGGATTAATTTCTTTCATTTTTGTTGGCAACCCCTTGTTTTGAGTGAATTTATTGATTTACAAATATAACAAAGATGAAAAAGTAATTTTGCTAAACATTTAATTAATAATAACAGCATTATTCTGGAAAACGTTAAAAACATGTATGTGTTTTACTATATTTTTCGATATTTTACTTTACGTTTATCTTTTGCTATGTTAACTTGGAATTCCATACTCCTTCCTTTTGGAAAAAGAGTATTCATAAAGTAATTTTACTAAATACTTAATATGCAACTGCCACAGGAGCGATTTTTAAATGAATATTTTAAAAAATTTCAATGATCGCCGTGAGCTGGACAGTTAGAAATTTTAAAAGTTATTAAAAGTCAGGACAGTACTCTTATAAATGAATATCTCGACCCATGCTTTTCCTCTATTCTGGCGTCCGTTTTAAAATTCATCAAATAACTAGGTAACAATAATAGGATAAACAAATCATAATTTGCGCCTGAAGATGATGATAATTCATTGAAACCCGGGTCGCGCTCTGATAAAAAATAAGTGGTACAAGTAATTGTCTGATATCCAGGAAAACTTGAATTTTTATTGTCTTTCAATATTTCCATTGCAGTTGGTGGGAGCATGTATTTTTACCAAGTGGTGTTCGCGTGTATTTTTCTTCCGTGGCAAGTATGTTCTTTTTGCTCGTTTTGTTACTTCATACAAACAGCTTTCATTATTGCCTGCTAAATACTTGCCACCAAGGGCGGTGATTCTCGTTCTTCTTTCGCTCGGGTCCTCGCTTCGCTACGGCAACTCGAAGCGAAGCGAAAATTTTTTCCGTGATTATTCTCGTTCTTTTCGCTCCGCCTATCGCTTCAGTTCGGGTGACTTCGTTCTCTTAGCGAAATACTGTGACGTAGGTAATAAAGAACACCCGTAAGTCAATAATTCTCATACCAACAATTGAACGCGAAAAGTGAAACAAACAAAAGTCGAAATTGGAAAATCGAGTGTGGGGTATGGTTAAAGGTTTGTTTGCGTTTGTTTTGAAGTGATGGTTAGCCTTGAAAACGTAGATGAAGCCAATATTTTCGGTTTTAATCGTTGACGATTAATATGGTCAATCAGCTGTGTGTCGTTTAAATAAAAGTACTCGCGTCGATTTGTGAATATTTGGCAAGTACAAGTGTTAATTGTATGAGTGCTGCGATACGAGTAAACCATAAATTACACGGAGATAATGAATGACTATTTGTGAATGGATCGAATCAAAGTGGAGTCCCTTTGCAATAAATAGTGGTAAATTAACCCTGTTTGTGCTTATTGCACGGGAATGAAGATTCTCATTTGTATTGCGAAACCAATTGAAATGGCTTTCTATTGAGTAGACCACCAGAGCGATTTTAGGAACATTTTGATATTGACATATTTTTTTGAACATTTCATACAATGTAATCATGATGACGATAAATTTTAATCATACTTTTGCAGTAAGATATATCTTCTTAGCGTTAGTTTGGCCCCTACACTATCATATCATCATCTCTGCGTTCCTTACGGAATTCAGAAAACCTTGCAAGTTGTGAATAGTCAAAGCCTTTCCTGTTTTCAAAGTACTCACCATGGCCATAATTTCAATAACAGAATTTATAACCAACCACCGTCTAATAGAAAAATTAATCTGTGTTCATTATAAACGATAACGTGCAGAATGACTTCTGTCACACTGAAGATGCCATTGTTATGATCAATAAATTCATAAATAATTCATGGTAATTCCTTTGATGATTTTTGTGTTTTTATAGAAGTATTTCCAGTTTTATTAAAATGTTCACAATAAGGAGGTATCTTCAGCCATATGCCACTCATGTAACAGACACAAAAAGAATTGAGCCATATAATTGTCAGCTAGCAGCAGATATTTCATAACTTTAATTTGTCTCATCTTATTTATGACTATTGATATACTGTTGAGAAGCAATATGTTTCATGAAATCCATAATCTCTGGCAAATAAAATTTCAATAAGGGACAGAACTAAGTTTGAATTTATTCATCAGAGATACAAAAACCTCTTGCATGACACCAATTAGCCCTTGCCATCGAAATATTAGGTGAAACATATTTTGATACTGGCTGTCAATAGTGTAGTTGATATTGTAATAGGGAGGACTGTGAGTCTTAAAGGTAATGCCATTGAGAATATATTCATTTCCATCATAAAATTGAATTGATGTTCAGAAATCACTTATTATGAACATAACTTCACTGTCATAGAAAGCGGGTGCTTTCACCTGATGATAACATTAGATGCTGGAACCCGGGTTGTGCTATTTAAAATAAAGTGTGGAATAAAACAAAGTTATTTAATTTAATCTATAAGATATTAAAGTTGCTGGGTTCAATTTATTAAAAAATCTGTTGAAAAACATATCTAATCAGAATGAAAGCATGAAATTTCAACTCTCAGTGGTGTTTATGGATACTATACTATACATGTGATCCATATTTTCTTTTATTCTCAGCCCATATATATGAAGCTTTCATTGAGCATGTTTGAAATATATAGCTGAGTACTAAATTATACAAAGACAGTAGTGGATCCAGGATAGGGACACCAGGGGAGGGTCTAGGTGAGGTTAAAATCCAGCGGTAGCGGGGGTCAGAAAAAAATCACCATTCCCTCTAGTGCAAATTGGATACCCAAGTGGAGTAAATTGGATAGCCCCCCCCCCTCCCCTATAGATCCGCCTCTGTACAAAGATACAGTTATTTATATAGCATTTGAAGAATTTATTTGTATCAAATGTAAAGCATAAGGATTCCATCATAATGACCCTTCATTGAACCTGTCTTTTTGGGATGTGGGTTTTCAAAGGAATTATGTTGTTACCTGGTGTTACAGTAAATCATTTTTTTTACTACCCACTTCTGGGGTCATTCTTCCAAATACTGCACCAAGTAATCTCTGAATGCACCACATTGACATCACTCACTTATAATTAATGTATGTGCTTCCATTATCATAAATGCGATAATATGAATTCCTCAAACAATTTTATCGCACCATGTTCTATTTATGAAGTGATTATAGAAGCAATTTCCCTCACATCCACTCCACTTTCATAAATCTATTACGAAAATTTGCCTTTTGTGACATGATCATAGACTGATTCTCATTACATGCATTGCAGCTATGCATGTTAAAATATATCTCTAGCAATGCAGATTAGAGCGAGACAGATAGGGAATAAATAAAAAGAGGAGAATCACAGGGAAAATCACAGCACCAAAGTGCAAATAGAAGTCTGATTAAGAGATATGGAGTAAGGTTTAGTATGAAACTGGTATTTTTGACCCAGAAGAAGGATAAGAATAGAGGTATACAGGAATGTATAGATAAGATTGACATCGGAAAAGAAAGTAGGGAGTGCTAGACCTGATGAGTGAGGCAAGGGAATTATTGCTGGAGATAAATTAGATATAAATGATGAAGATGAAGTGTGCATCAAGCTTGAAATGCTGACAACAGTGATTAAGGTAATGATTTTGAGTAATAAGCAAGGGCAGGGAGACAATGGTTCTGGAATTAATGGAAGAACTATGTATGTTACAAAGAACTATGTCAACCTTAATGAGTAGATCACTTCTAACAGTATGTAATGGAATGAGATATCTAGTCATATATTGTTATAAGTGTTGAAGATATTATACCTAATGGATTTTTGAACTTTTGCACTCATTAGTGATAGTCCAATGGATGGAAAATAAAAAACATTAATAAAAGCTATGTATGGGATTGAAATCCCAAGAAACTAACATGTGTACCAGATATGTGATGTAAAATGACTGTTATAGGAATATGTCTTCACTTATCCTTTTGAAACTTATTAAACATATTAGTTAGTTAAATGTCAACAAGTAGTAGTAAAGGTTAATATTTTAGGAAGAAACCACGCCAAGAATTCCATTCAAGACTTTGAAAGAGTTATTAGTAAAATTAGGTATTGCAATATTTCCACTGAGTTTATCACGATAAAACTCAGTAGAAATATTGCAAAGTCTAATTTTACTAATATGAAAAACTTCCACCATATCTTGCCCAACATCATACAACATACTTTGAAAGAGCTTATCGGTGAAAAATTTTCAGTGGACACTTATGAGCATGGAAAATAATGGGTGGTGAATGCAGTCATTTCCTGTAAATTCAGCCTCATTAGCAAATACATAGGTACACAGACAACAGCTTCCCCCAATTGCCAGAGTGGCCCAGCTGGCTCAATATTATAAGAAATACAACTGACTGATTGTTTCAAACATTCCATTAGCAGACAAGGATTGAGAACCTTAATATAATATTTCTTTGATTAATCTGGCTTTGATGTTCTATGATTCTTCAGGTGTAAGGGTCCAAATTCTCTCCTTGAATTAAGGCTCAATTGTGTGGAATAAAATCAAACCTTTTCAGGATAAAGTATCAATTTGTTTACTTTCACTATATTAAAATATTCAAACCTGAAATAAGATAACTAAGTATTGGTAACCAAACTGGTATTCTTATGTATTAATCTGAGGTATCTAGATAGGCACCACTAATTCTATGACTCTGAAGCTACTTTTGATGGTAGATAATTTGCTAGGAGGTTTTAATAGTAGTACATAACCTATACTTGGCTACGAACAACACTTAGGTTATGAAGTTACTATTTTTTTCGTTGAAGGCAATACATTAGAACAGAAAATTTGCACGGAAGGGAAGACTTCTCTTGCTTAAGGTGCCTTTCCAAATCTTTTTCCATTAAAAGGACGAGAGGTCATTACTTTAGTCACAAAAATTACAAAAATTAGTAAACTTTCACAATCTAAATGCTCATTTGCCAAACAAGTTCATTTATAATTAATATGTCCAACCATCTTATGAGCAAATCAGTCATTCTTACTATTTCTTACCCACACGAGCTGTATTGACTGCATCAATTTGCATTTCTCAACTTCCAAGGAAAACTCAAACAGCATCTACTATAAACTACGTACGAAATGTGCTAATTCCTTTCATTTTCAAGCAATCTTTCACTAGCCCCACTCATTCCCATATATTTATCACCAAGAAATACCAAGCCGTACGCCACATATTGTTATTGTAGTTACCTGCAATTTTTATTTTAGTAGGTACCTACATTGACAAACATATCCTTCAGAAAAGGCATTACGAAAACATTTTTGCAGCTTACCCCCTTTCACTTCATAACACATATCCTCACAATTAATTATGAATTCTATAGTTACATCTCATGCAAGTAAATCAGAATGCAAATAGTACCCATACTGCACAGGGAGAAATTTACTCGTGTATATTGAGTCGAAATTTGGTGTAAGGAATAAGTCGAGATTTCGCCCATTTTTACACGTGTAAATGCTGTGTAAATTTGGTCCAACTCCCTTGACTCTTATATACAAAAAATTGAAGCAAAGTGTGGGAGCAGATGCTAAGATGAGCAGCAATCCGAACATGATTAAAGTTTCAGGACAGATGATTCAATAAAGTCGTTCACCTTAGTACCAGCAAAATTTTCCCAACGAAATCTAGTTAAATCATTTAACGAATCATCTTGCGGCATATATTTTATAGGTGCATATTTTATTACGATTACATATATACTCCAGTCGAAATACAAACGAGTTAACCATTAATTGCGACTAGAATGATGCTGCTTGTTAATTTAAAATTTCAGTAATTTCGAATTACTTCCGTCAATGCCTCGCATCACGCGAATTGAACGCTGGGAAAACAATCACGTAACGATATAACTTGTGTGACTCGAACTGGAAGCATGAGACGTCAACGACGACATCAACAATTCGCTAATTCTCTTTATCCTGGTGTGCTTGTGCTCAGTGAAACTACTTGCGGTTTTACCAAGGTTTTGTGGTTTTTTAAACTATTTGGCAGTACTTTTAAGATCCATCCATCATATCGTATTCGCTATTATCCTATCCATTATGTCATTCACATTATTTTTCACATCATCACCACTAGTGTTTTGTCCTGTACTACGTACGTATTTCCTGATGAATTATTTTATACAGAGGAACCTTTTATTGACACAATAAATGAAATTTTTGAACGAATATGTTGACTATGTCTTATTACCTGTTTAGTATTAGTAATGTGCCACCATTTGCGTGATCACTGCCATTTTCCGGTCATCAACAAGAAACCCTAACCCTGGTGGAGAAAGGAATAACTACAACGGTCCCGTTATTGGGTTCCTTGTGCATACACGTGTATTATCCGGTTTGTGGCGGACATAAGACCATATATACACCAGACTTATTCCGCTTTAACTCGGGTAATAACGGTTTTTACACGAGATAAAACACGTGAAATACACGACCTATATGCCAGCTTGAGACCGTTTGTGCTGTATGGGGTAGGTACGATCTTTTTCTCACTTTCGATTGCCAATACGAAACTTGGCTGCTCATCTAATTCAAACTGACTTCGAAAACACCGTCACATTTTTAATTCGTTGATGAAGTCAGCAAAACCAAGTAATAATAGATTTCTAAACCTACACTCCTATTTCACCTCCTATCTTTCCTCTCGGCTGGCACAAATCATAACAAACGCCTCCTTCGGCACAAATATTGCATAACTTCAAGATTTTCAGGGGGTGAGCACACGATCTCCGACTGCAGTCCACAAAATAGACAATTATTTATTGGATGGTGATCATTATCAAAGTTGAGAGGCTTGTAAGGATCTAGTAGCGTATAACCGTAGCCACCGATACGGTATAACCCACTTAAGATCCCATCTATTGAATTACGTAGAACGACAAGACGGGTTAAACAACACACAGGTTGTATGCCAAGCATTTGAATAACAATTAAACTAATTGGGATCAAAAATATTACATAATAATGGTGTATGGCTGCAATTAAAACACGAGTCGTTCTCTCACCAATTCTTTCGCCAAGTCGCTAGAGCGACTTCACTGTCGTCGCCAGCAAAATTCGCTCTTGGCGAAAGTTAACATTCGATAATTGCTCGCCAGACAGAACGAGAATAACTTTTTCGTCGCCAGAGGAACGAAGCGAAGCTTATCTGGCGAAATAGCTAACGAATGAAAACGAGAATACGAATTCAGTCACCGTTCGCCTATTTTTTCGACAAATCGCGGTTGCTATAGCCAGGAAGAACCAGAATAGACCCCCAGGTCATTGGCCTACTAAAAATGTAAAAATTAAATAAATATATATTCTAAATAGTCGAGCGATCTAATAATACCTAGCACGTATCCACCATGTCTCCAGCTGCACAGACCCTCATCAACGCTCTCTGTGCACTAGTGGCTGTTTCTGACGAATCACGAAGATTTCCTTTCATTTTATCAACTTCACGGATTTAATGTTTCTGAGCCAAATCCCACCCACGTGCTCACCATGTATCCAACGTGTGGCCGGACGAGCGCAAAAACAACATCTTTCTGCCATGTTTTTCATTCCAAAACCTTATATGCTAAACGACTCGTAGCGTCTGAATCGCTCTGCCACAAATATTTATCAAATGATTTACCAGAATAGGTTATAATGTAATGTAACTCTCAGATATTTAACTTAATCTGGAATATTTATGTTAACTCCATCGACAACATAATCATGGGGATAAGTAATATTAATCCTACGAATTGAATTGGAGAAGACATTGAAGAAGCAGAGACTCAGCGCTAAAAAGAATTGCAAGTAGTTATGCTTGTATCTTCAATTTTACGCAATATACATATGTGGAATTCGCTCATTGCAAATCAAATCAGTTGATGACTTTGTTTACTCCACAAACTTTAATTGGAGCACCTTGACCAGTTTCATCACTACTGCCTTATATTCTATAGAAAATAACTATATTTATATTGCAATTAAAAGGCGTTATCCATCAGGTTTCATCAAAACAGTGTCTCAACGCATTTTCACGCCGAGTCGCAGCAGCGCTAACAAAAAGAAATTTAAGACAATTGGACAAGCATAAAAATTGGACCTCTAAGGACGGGCTCGAGATACGTCGGTTGCTTTCCTAAAACATCCTGTGGCATTAAGAAACAGCGTGAAAATGCTCTCAGATAGCGAATTCAACTATTCTCTCACTTCACTCAGCAGAGATTCATTTCCACATTTCAGCTGCTTTGTTCACATCCATGGCAGTGGCTCAATATGAACTAAGCACGGGAATGCGACATAAAAAGAATTCTCAATTAGAATCGAGGATAGTCACGGTAAGCATCATTTGGTGCCGGCATTTCTTTTCCAAATTGAAGTAGCATTGCAAATAATAATCATGATCATCAGTCAATTATTAATAACCAGCATGGAATAATTGATGGGCACTACAAAATGCACGAGAAGCTAATTTTAACGAGTCACCAAATGAAAAAATCGCTCCCCTTTTCGCGAGGCTGATTTTTTCCAAATGGGAAGAGGGCAGCCACTCCCCCACCCCCACTCCCGCCTTCCAGGAGGGGGGAGGGCGAGAGGTTGCAGTTGTGTCTCATAGAGGGCGAGGTATTCGTGACTGAGGCCGTGAATAGAACAAGAATCGAAATCGAGAATGACCATTACACCTGCATAACAACAATATTTTATTGCTCCACTAAAGTTTCTACAACATCAGTGAAAAAAATCGTTTTGGAGCTTTAGGTAGTGTTTAGCCTATTGGTGGGATCACCTTCTGCAAATAATCGTAATGCTCTACAGATAATTCAATAACTAAATGCCTTCTTGAAGATATACTGTTATATTAATAACATAAATTGATGATACAGAAATGAAAACAAAGAAATAGAAATATAATTAACAAAATGAAAAGATGGGAATATGGTTTGCAAAATCCATATTCCTATCTTTTCTTCCATAAAATAATCCACATCATATATTTGAATTAGAAAGCCAGTATGTCACCAGCTTTTGGAAACTGTTCTTAGTCTCTATGATTGCTTTTGGCGAATAGTTGGAAATAATTGGACCTAAGTAAAGAAAGCATCATTAAAATAAATTGAATTTTTTGGGCAAGACATATTAGTATTTTTACGGATTTGGTATTTGCAATTTGAGAAATCTTGTGAACGAAGGACAACATCTAGATAAAACCCTCCGAGCCACCTTTAGTGTGTTCAGAATGGGATGAACAATCAGCAGCATGCAATAGGTTCCCTCCGTGGACGACAATACACTCACTAAAAAGTGTAAACTAACACTAAAGAACACCGACTCATTCATGCAGGCAGTGCGAGTCATCAAAAAGCGTCCATCGCTCTATGCCAATCAAGTGCACTAACACACTGTTTCAACCCGAAGATAAGGCTGGCGTGAATAGGTGGGGGTAGAGCTCACATCATATTTATTCACAGATGTGTGACCATAACACGAGGAAAATCGAAGAGGTAACTACAACGTCAAATATCCATTTGAAATTATTATTCACTTCGTATTACCACTTAAATTTCAAAATAATCCACTAATTACATTTCTTCATCCAATATTTTTAACGAGTGACGTCATGCCTATCAATCTCCCTCATATCCGGATATATGACGTCAAATGCGAAGAAAATTTCGAGACATTTAAGTTTTACAACATTGAATTTCCTCAAAAACCGTTGCAGGCATTACAACAATACTTTGTTACTATCGCATTCTGATCAAATGAAGACGATTTGAGTGTTTTGGTCCGGATGAGCGACCCAACGCGCCGGTCGAATTTTGGAAGATAAGGCCCGGACAGGAATTCAGAAACTGTTCCCGCTAGCAACAAATAATAAATGCCGTGGATATAACAGGGTTCAACGGTAAACAAATTTTAGAAATTTGACAAATATTAAACCTTGCATCAACATGCGCATGGTTTTTGCTAATTTTGCTTCCTTTACGCATTGAAGATGGGTATTTTTCATTTCCTACTGAAGACAACTTCACGTTCACTAGAATTCCGCTGGTATGAAGTGATCTCACGCTCACTATTCCATCGTCATTATTTTTTCACATTTGATCGATGGCCCTCTCATGTAGCCCCTGCCCGAATACCCATGTGGGGCACTAGTTTACTCACAGGATATTTTACTCGAGAGAAAGCCATCTTGTTCACCACAAAATCGAAGATTAGAATAGCTGCAACTCCTTAGGATAATAATGTGGTGGTTTCCTTTAGTCTTCAAATGCATTTCTCCAAATGATGGAGTAACCATCACCACACCTGCAGTGGCACGAGTTTCTTTTTGCCCACGACGGCTTACTCGAAGAGTGAACTTGCTTACATTGCAGCTAAACTCTCTACCTAGAGGTCGACCCGCCATCCGCAACATTGTGCAAGCACGCAGTCTATGGATTTTAGCTTTGCCGCGAGACATCATAAACAAATTCAATACTTTCATTAAATAGTAAAAAATACAAAATATAAATACAAATCACATTTCTAACGCAAAAATAAAATCAATTAATCACTAATAAAACACTAATAAATATGGATCATGTTCCAGTCTTTGCTTCCGGGTGTGATCACGCGCAAGAATGTACTCAAGGGATGATGATGCCGGAATGTGATAATAAGGATCCCTTCAGTAAACCTAGAGTGTCCATCACGCGAATCAAGTAACGTGAGGAATTTATCCATATTGAAATGAGGATGCTGGTTAAATTCCACACTAAACGTGTGCTAAACAACGACAACGGTTTCAACGCATAGTGCCATTATCAGGGGAAATACAGCTCACAAGTCCCGCGAATACATAATAACATCCGAGAGGGGGGGTCGAAGGGGTGGGGGAGGGAGAAGGCGAACGAAAAGAAAACGATCGAGGAATCATTCAGGGGAGGAATGACGTACATAGCTGACCTAAAGACGTCCTCCATATGGATCTTGCTTCGTCCCTGAACTGGTTTGTGTGTCCGGTGTCAGGCAGAGAGGAAATGTCAAACATGTTTACAAGCGCACAGTGATCTGAAATCGGAAAAAGCCGGAAAAAAGTCCAAAATGCCTGTTTTAGAGAGAGAGACTTAAAATTTATCATAAATCCTCATTATTGATGGCAGATTATAGATTTGTGTGCCACTTTACATACATTTCATCCGTTGCTGAGATATAGCAGCTCAAACATGGCAAATTTTTAAAAAACGCGGGCGATCAAGTTTTTCTCCGAAAGTCTTTGAACTTAAGCAGGTGATGTTGCAGTTGTCTGATTTTTATGGAATTAAAAACACAATATTTCTTTGACCAGATGCTTTGGCTATATTTTTCATGATTTGTGGAGGCTTTGGTTCACATCTGCATGGATTTGTAACGCAAAATGGCGTACCCAATTTTCGCATGAATTTTTAAATATAGTAGACATTATTTTTCGTTTACGAAAAGTGGTAATCGGGAAATTTACATCACAGTGTGAAGTAGACATTTCTTAAGAATAATACGAAGAAATCTGGGAAAAAAGTTTGCGACCAAGGAAATGAGAGCGATTTTTCGATCGCGCGTCAAGTCTGAGCCACGCGACGCGGGACCCTGAGGCTAGGTAACTGCGGTCGATTTATCAAGTTTGTTTTTGGAATTAATTATCGTCATTTGAAGCACGGCACACAGTCAGTATTGACCTAAAACACTATTATCAGGATAATGGATCGATCGACAAGACCGTTTGACGCATTACTCTAGTGAAGATGGTAAGGCCTAGATTTTTTAGATGAGGATTAAACTTTCTTCTCATGTGGTCAATCTCGAATGACAACTGATTTTTTCCATGGCGAATTTCAGCGTTGGTGTTAATAAATTTGAACTGGTGTGCGTGACTGCGTAAAAAGTATCTTGTTTCATGGAGGGCTTTCGTATTCCCAAAAGTAAATGGTTCAATCTGCTGCTTTATGCATTTACAATACACAGAATTCCAGAATCAATCCTAAATTTCTCTAAGGCTACTCGAAATGCCGATAAAGTATTACAATAAATTAAGGAATTTATTTGTAATAATCCCTTTTTCACACAAGGACTAAAAAGAACTAAATAAAACTCTCCACCTGGTAGTAAAATGTTTACAATTTTTTTGCTTACAATAGAAATTTTGAATTTTAAAAGTAGAGCCTTGGGCCAAGGCAGGCAGATATATGTTCTTCTTTACAGTTTGAATAAAACAGTGGGAATTTTCATTGATGTTTTTAACTGTATTATTATATTTTTTTTAAACTTGGCTTTCAGATCAATTTAGTAGTCAAGTAAACCATTATTTTCTCAATTTATTTTAGTAAAAAAGAGGCAGATGAGGCTATGAAAAAAATTATATAATAAGTGCGAAACAGCAAAGCTTCAAACGAAGGAAGACGCGTTAAGTTAACTGAAATATAACATTTAAAAATGCGAGAAAAAGTAATAATCCTGCAGTCCAGTATACGAACTTAGAAACCCCTCATCCTTTGACACACGAGCTATCCACTGCGCACCTTCTGTAGATACGAATAATCAAATCGTTGAAGATAATTCTACAGTTAAGCGATAAGTAAATATGTTAATTGTTTTGACTCATACTTCTGAAGACGTTGAAACAGTGTAGGAACGCATAGTCATCTGGCTCTGATCTGTTCGGTCGATAATAATAAATCCGGAATTACGTTTAATTTGAGTTAAGAGAGTTCCCCCGGATGGACAAACAAAGAGACAAGAAGGTGACCATAGAAACGTGGTAAAATTTAATTTCCAGGGATTCCCAGCTACGCATGGGGATTATTTCACTATGGGATCGCGGTACGCACGGAGATAGCAGCAGAGAACTCAAGACATAGGAAGCGTTCGAGAAGTCTCGAGGCAAAAAGAAAGCCAGACGAAGGACCCGAATGAGATACAGAAGTAAGATTGTCAACGACGAGAAAGAGAAAAATAATGGAAAACACAAAAGGTTAGGAGATCGAAGAGCGGGATTGAGAGCTCATTTAAACCAATCTTCGAATTGATGACTTATGATGACGATGGTGATGATGTTGATGAGATATCATGGTCTTCCCGGATTTCCAGAACGCTGTACACCGACAAAGATGCAAGTAAATATGAGTTTTAAATATCGATGATGGAATTGCTTTCAGAGTGAGAAAAGATCGGGTAGCAACATGTAAACTCTCAGTCAAATGGCGCACTGGGCTGTGGAAAACGCATGTAAAGATTTTACTATAAAATTTACCCGCAGAATGAACTAGAAAACGGAAGACCTCAAAGCAGACGCAAAAATCTTGCTTATTTATGCTTGCCAAGTAGATATCGACAAAGTGCTCAACGTAATTGCATCTAAAGTAGAGATCTACGAAGGAGAGACAATGAGTAAGTCAAATGGGGCGGGGAGGGCACACGAAGCCATGAAATACGAACGCATTATGAATAAGAAAACTAAATTACACGCAGCATAGGCACCTATCCTGCCTATAGATGCTTTCCATTTCGACAAATAAATTCTCCTAGCGGAATTGCTTTCAGAGTGGGATGAAAGGTAAGTCAAATGGCGCAACGCGGGCGCACAAGGCAGTGTGCAGTTGCAGAGTCAAATGGAGGGGAGGTACGGGAAGGACACGTTTTTATTTTTTTATAGATCCACCGCTGGACCTGGAGGAGGGAGATGTGTAACGGTAACAGAAAGAAAAATAACGAAATTACGAGACAAAAAACGATTTGGACGTTTTTTTCCCCGGAGGAAAAACGAATTACGGAAAAAAGAAGATATATTTGAAACGACACACACCGAAGAGGGGGAGTTGTTTTCGTGAGCGTGTGGGTGGGCGACGTCAACATGAAATCAGGACGGATTTCGCGAAGGGGTGGCGCCGGCTCTGGCTACCTGCTCCTCCCCTTTATGTGCCCCCCCCCCCTCCCCCGAGGCGGCACCCGATCGGACACCCCCTGCACCCGGCAATCGCGCCTCTGCTTCGCCGCCGCCGCTCTTGAGGGAAGGGGCGGCACACTCGTACGACGGGGGAATTATTTGAGCGCGGCCCTTCCCCCCCCCTCCGACCGACACGAGCACTGCCTCTCCGACTGGCCGCCGCGGTGCGCTGCGATCGCCAAAGACTCACTCCTCCTGATTGCGACGCGTCCCTCGTACAAATTGCTTCCCCGAAAAAGTTATTCCGGGGCAAATTAAAACTGTACTTGACTTTCCAATTAAAATCGGAACGCCGGCATCGAATATTGATCAGACGTTGATTGGAAATGAAAATAGGTTTGGGAAATCGTGATGAGGGTCGAAATGAGCGATTACGGGTGCCGTGGGAGGGTGGTGGGGGAATGGGGGGGAGGAGGTGTGTTCTTTGCTTCAAAAGGGAGGAAAGTGAAAGAGTGGACACGAGAAGAAAAAAACAGAAGAAGCGAGGGCGGCGAAAGTCTCTCCCTCATAGATGTCGTCCCGGTGGTCGTCTTAACTCACGCGACCAATTTACTTCGCACGCGAAAGATTACTCGATCGATTAAAAGTTCTATTTAAATCCTTCTTCTGAAGGCTTCTCCGGGCTGATGTGAATGACGAGTAGTTCTGAAAGAAATACAGACGGACAGACGCGGATTAAAGCCAGAAGAGCTATATCTTCAAAATATCATTTTTGTCGTCTTAACATTTATTTTGGGTGAACTAGTCAGCAAGGAAAGAGCCATAGCCACTGAATTGCTAGCTTAAGACGACCGCATAGACCTCTTCTCCGCGGAAGAGACTTTCGCCACCCTCACTTCTTCTGTTTTTTCTTCTCCTTCCGACGTGTCCACTCCAATTAGTAGGGTCATCCCAATTAGAAACAAAAAGAGTAACGGCGGAAAAAGTCTCTCCCGCAGGGAAGAGGTCGTGCGATCGTCTTCAGGTTTACGACATCAACTTTCGAGATATCGAAATATTGCTCTTTCGATCAAAAGACAATTACTGTCGGCTTAACCGAACTCCTTTCAAATTGCATCAAGTAAATTTAGCACATATTTTCCCCAGCACTCCTGTATGGATTCCTAAAGGTGTGGTTTCGCTGGGGCGTCCCGCGGCTGCGTCCGACTGCCGCGTTCGGTCGTCGCGGTGGGACGCTGCGGCAGGGTGGTTTCTTTGGGGCGTCCCGGTCGCAAGACGGCTGCGGCCCGACAACATTGTTTTGAGCAGAAAATGTGTTTCAGTAGCTGTTTGCCTCTCGAGAGGTTGGCTTGGTGCATGGTGGAAATGGACGGCGATTTTTTCCTGATACATTGAGCCTTCGCTCTTAACTTTGGGGATATTTTTTCATTTTTAAAGCCTTGATTTTCACGAAATGGTCAACTTCATCGTCTTCTTATGTCTTTAATTATTTCCAATCTCTTTTGCTCTATTTTTAAATACTCAGCCATCCTTGAAGTACTACTTAGCTGCCTTTGAAGTCTTCCTCAATTTCGTACACTTCTGTTTATAATCTGAGTCTGGGGTTAGCGCCCTTGAATCGTCTGATTTTAGTTTCTTCTTCACAACTTTTCTAGCAATAATGGCTCAGAGGTATTCTGGCCTTACAGCTAAATGTCGATGCCATTTTGACGTTTTGACAGAAGCAGCCGAGCCTGTCCCAAGATTTTGCTTTCGCTCGTATTTTAAGTAATTGTCTCTTACATTCTTCCGCCTTTTTTTACAGTCATCCCCTTTATGATAAAGGAGAATATATCAGTTAGTCAACTAGTAAAGGAATAATCTTTTTCAAGTCTCTAGCTACAGGAGAAACCTTTCGGTCACTGAACTTTGCTTTTCGTATTTCATACAGTTATTAAAGTGTGATACTTAAAGAAACACTAAAAGCATTGTGTAGCCGTTTAGTAACTTTGTAAACTTCCCCACAAAATCATAAGACTTCGAAGAAGAATGCTTTTGATTTTTGGGAGAGATGGAACTTTCCAAATTTTGTGTGCCCCGTTGACGGGAAAATACGTTAGAATATTTTGCCCAAAAGCCAGCGGATCTTTGTTCTTTAACTACAAGGAATACTTTTCTATTGTGTTACTAGCCATGGTGGACGCTAATTGTAATTTTATAGCCAGAGATGTTGAATCGTATGGAAAAGAAAGAGGCAGTGGAATACAGGAATACCTGTATTCTATAAATCAAATTTTTCCCGCCAGATGAAAGACTTCCCGTGTGTCATAAATTTTTGCCCCATGTTATCGTTGGAGATGAAGTGTTTAGATTACACAAACACGTAACGAAGCCATATCAAAAAGTAACATCCCGGGCGGAAGAGCCAAGATTGTATTAAATAACAGGTAAACTCGTGCTCGTAGAGCTACGAAAAATTCATTTTGGCTGCTAAGTCAAGTGTTTCTTGTGTTTTATCCATCAATATCGATTACCTCTTAAATATGCGCAAAACTGATAATAACAGCATGCTTTCTGCATAATTTATTGAGGGGTGCTTATTAGAGAAGAAACAGCGGCCACAAATATGAGTTCGATACTAATGTACACCCACCAGCAAATATCGCCCTTCGGGAAGAACTGGGTTCTTCGCTGGATCAGAAGTTTTTTACCTGAAAGACATTTTAATGAAGTTTTTCAATGAAGAAGGAGCTTCAATTTGGCTGCAAGAACGTGTATTTCGACTCATGAGCATTGACCGACCCATTGTATATGAACGAAGGAAGAGAATTATTTGTGTGCCAATTATATAAACTTATTAATAAATATGAAAGAAAAACATTTTCTCGCTTTTTCCCTAGTTTCTATGTAATCACGGGCCAGGTATTCTAATTTATCGCGTAATATTTAAAATATTCATCCTCATGGCCGTAAAGAGGTGCATATTTCCTTCCTTCTTCTATCAGGCACTCATCTCAGGCAGAAAATTTGGTAGTTATCGCTCAGCTCACGACCAAGTGCACGACTGCCCGCAGCGACGTCTGCGTCTCGACTGCTTCACGAGCAGTCGGGCCGCAGACGTCGACGGCCAGCCGTTGGACGCGACGGCCGAGCCGCGTCGAAGAAACCACTACTATGTGTGGTGCATATAATGAGTCAGTGGCGGCCGGCCGCGGCAGTCGGACGCAGCCGCGGGACGCACCAGCGAAACCACACCTTAACTTAGCTCGTTCAGCATATCACGTAGTGGAAGGCTAATTGGATAAATATATATAGTTCTGGGTTCGAGTCCCAGTCAGGCCGCATTTTTACCCTCTGCTTTCTGGCATTTTTCCACCTACCACAGCACCGTTGTCCTCGTCCTTTTTCCATTATATGCTCCTATCCCTTTCTTTTATTACCTCTGAATTTATTTGTATATAATTTGTCACTATCACTACACATGGAAACACAAAAAAAAGAAACACTCACACGGGAAAATAAAATTTGAAGCTTTAGTGTTTTAGTGAAGAAGTAGTGACTTCTTCCTCAGCCTGAGCCAGAGCCTATGAATTAATAATAAAAATAAGGCTACAGATAGCGCATTCGCAAGCCGCAGACTTCAGTTGAGAGAACTTGGATAGCGACAGGGAGAGTAATAATAAAGGGATGTCTCTTCCCCCGCTGACAAATGGTCGGACAAATGGTCCTAAGAAATATGAGGCTTGGCCTATATCAATGAGAAGTCCAGTTAGCTACGATATTCAAAGCACCCAACCGTAACGTTTTACCCCTACCACCAGATCCTTTGCCAACGCAACCCACCTTCCGTGCCGACTGCAGTGACCTCTCATCCCCCTCCCCCCCTGTGAGCCTCGCCGGACGCCCTCTCCGAGACCTCTCGAAGAAGAAAGTGCGCTGCCCACTCCCCAAACCCCCCAAAGTTATCCTTATAATATTCGACCCTTGCCAGGTCGTGGAATCCGCCCTTAGAAGTCACTACTTCACCGTGCCGCACCCTCGGACACGCCCTGCACTCCGACCTTCTTGGTGGGAATTTTCGGTAGTACGATTTAGAGGAGGAAAATACACCAATTCTATATGCCGGGCACCCGAGGACATCAGGGCAATTTTCCCGAAACCTCCCCTTCTGCTCTGTACCGCTAACTTTTTCTTTTGCGTGTGAAAAAGGACAGTAGACTTGGTTATTATGTTATACGTATATTATGCTTTTTTTGTTTCCTCAAAATGACTTTGGATACACTAGTGCTACTTTTTTATGCAGTAATTTTTAGATATTTTGTTTAATGATGAGGCAGTGCAGTGTTTTTCAGAATATTTTATTCTACGAGTTTATAGAGACATTGGACAGTTTTTCTTATTTAGCGCAAGTTTTAGAGTTTTTTGAATTTTTTAGGACTCAACATTTACATTGTACACATTAAGTGAAAGTTTAAGTGATTTTTTTATTTTTTCCGTGTTTTTTGTGTAAGTGTCTATTGTTGACAGTTGCATTTGTAAATTAATTTTCTTTTCTACGTTGAAAGTTCTGTGAATTTTTTCTTTTCGTTTCTTTCTTTGCTATTTTTGTATATTTTAAATGTCTATTTTTGTCAGTTGTGTGTGCGTTTTTTTTCGTATGAGTTTTATTTGAAACATTTATTGTTGGAATGTTGACTTGAGGCTGGAGCGCAATGAAACCTACCCCTCTCCTTTCTTCCCCTCCGCCCCCGGAGGTTTATTTGCCAAGGGGGTGATGTGGTGAGCGGAAGATACTCTGCGTGCTGGGAAAGGGCTCCAAGGAGCATTTCCGAGAATACGGACTTCTGGGGACCATGCACTGGGGTACTCTACCCCTCCCCCCCACGCTTCTACCCCCTTCCTGACACCCGCGCCCCCAGGAACTAGTACATATAGGGTAGAAATTCTGTCTCAAGTTTTTCGGAAAGAGTTCTTTTCGCCGTCGTTCGGGGTCTGCTGCGGATCTCTCCTCCTTTGAAAGGACCCTTTGGGACCTTGACGCGGGAACTGCGGTAGACCCAGAGTGACGACAATTGCGGGCTTCGAACCGGGAACGCCCAGGACCCCGACCTTCAGCGTCGCTTCTCCCTACACACCGCCACGTAAGTTTTATATCCCAGACTCCCACCTCCGTGTGCGTCAGCCTCAACCCCCCCGGACAAGTGTAAGCTACAATACTTGCCGACTCAATTACGAGTATTTGTATCTCTCTCCTTTCGATAACCTTATACCCTTAGTTCTATGATAAGTAACACGCGCCCCGTCGCGTCAGTTACACATTTTTCTTAATAATCTTCACCACTCTCTTCTTCGTAGAGAATATCCTGAGAACCTTCTGCGTAAAAAATCCTGCAGAATATCTACAAACCCAAAGTTCATACTAATAAACAACC
The DNA here is from genome assembly GCF_921293095.1 of Ischnura elegans. NCBI lineage: Eukaryota > Metazoa > Arthropoda > Insecta > Odonata > Coenagrionidae > Ischnura > Ischnura elegans. Next base: position 132,665,314 of record NC_060250.1, read on the forward strand.
CACATCTCTTTCCCTTTCCACCGCAAACTTCCCTGACGTGCAGGGTTTGAACAGAATGATCAAAAGCCTCTTTCCGACTCTGTCTTACAATGTCACTACTGGAAGAATCTTCTCTAGCTGTCCATCCTTAGCCTTCCGTCGGCCACCAAATCTGTCTTCAATACCCAGAACAACTAAACCACTTTCAAGGTTCACCACCCCTTACTAGCACTTTACGTATCCCTTAGGATCCAAATTGGGAGATATATAAAGAGATAAACATTCACAGAAGAGAAGAGATTTGAACTGCTATGACATAAGGACATAAATCCTCACAACACATGCATTGAAGATACTCACGTGGATCATCAAGAGGATAATATAACGAAGAGCTGATGGGTGTTTCGGATTCAGGAAAATTAAAGGCATAAGGGAAGCAATACTGACCCTTCGGCTGCTCATTGAGGAGGAAATGTTAAAGAACAAGCCAACGCTCGTTGCAAATGAAATCGTTTCAGGCTTAACTTAGAGGAAATACGATTTATCCATTATAAAATACAAAATAAAGTTTCCATACTCCAATGTATAACTACGCTACCGACCAATGGTTTTGGCACACTACACTTCGACCCTTTCACCTAGAAAATGACACAGTGTCGAAACCATAGTCGGTAGCGGAGTTATACATTTGATAGTGGAGAGTACCGTTTGTTGTCTATATTTGATTACAGAAACGTTCGTTGCGTTCGTAGACTTAGAGAAAAAAACGCGGATAGGATCACAATGCTTGGAATCCAGAAAGAAATTAGAGTTCTTGACAATGACAGGAGAATCATCCACAGTTCATACAAAAACCAAGAAGCAGTGATGAAATGAGGATCAAACTGTGAAGAAGCAATAATGAGGAATGGAGTGCGACAAAGCTGTTAACCGTAATTGTTATCGTTTACATCGAGAAAGTCATAAATGGAATGAAATGAGAGGCCGCGGGAGAGGGACCACTCACGGAGATAAATTTGCACGCTACAATTTGCGTATGATATTGCCGTTACAGCAGAGACGGAGAAAGATTTTAAAAATTTCCGGTTAATATGGATAGGGTAATGGGTAGATATCGGCTGAAAAAGCACAAAGAAAACCAAAATATTAGCATAAAGCAGAAGAGAAATAGTCCAGAAAATAGGAAAATAAAAACTGTTAACGTGGATAAATTTCGTTATTTGTGAAGCAGGACTAATAGCGACGGGAGAATCAAGAAAGAATTTATCAGCAGAATAACCCAAGCGAAGACAGCATTCCTCCAGAAGAGAATCCTGCTTACAGCGGAGAACTTAAATATGGAAGGAAAGAAACAATTTATAAGAACTCACATCTGGATTATGCTTCTATACGCAAGTGAGTCATTAACAATGATAGCAGCGGAGGAAGCAAGGATAGAGGCCTTCGAAATGTGGTGCTACAGAGTATGATGAAGATCAAATTGATCGAACGAGTAAGTAATGAGGAAGTCCTAAGAAGAGTAGGAGAGTAGAGAAGAATCATTAAAACCTTGATAAGAAAACTTAACAACCTTATAGGATATATCTTGAGACATGATGGCCTGATGAAGACAATCGTCGAGGGACAAGTGGATGGCAAGAACGGAAAAAAGGAAGACGTCGAAGAAAATATAAGGAACAGGTGAATAATTGTGTGAAAGATAACAAATACGTAGGTGTGAAAAGATGAGCTGATAGGAGAACTGAGTGGAGAGCTGCGTCAAACCAATCTTAGGATTGATTGATGATGGAACCTATGGAATTGATTTCTCTTCAGTTCTTACCCCTTTGAAAAAATTGTATAAACCTGTTTCAAAATTTTATACATTCTTATACATTGCCATGGCAATGTTTAAGTTTCGCGAGTTCAAAATTATTGAGTGTAAAAGCACCGCTTTTGCGTTCATCGCCGCGCAACGGACAATTTTTTCATTAAGTCACTCACTGGAACACGAAAGGCAACATTTTTTCTCCGTTCTAGCAGCCACGAATGCTGCGGCTTCATCAGGGATGACAAAGAGAGCGAGGGTGCTGAATGGAGCGATGCGACCATCGGCGGGAGAGCAGAGACCGTTCCGCGAAAATGTTTGATAACCTCAATGATTCAAATTCACTAGCCAAAGAGCAACAAATAAAGCAGTTCGGTAGTAGTAGTTAGTAGTTTTTACCCTAATTTATTCCAAATTGGTTCAAAATCGTCTGAGAGCATTTTGATGGAGTGTATTACTCTCGAGGAAGAGTTTGAAGGAGATTTTTGAAAAGTGGAACTTCCTTCGATTAAACATATTTCATGTTACTTATGCGATACATCATGTGTCGGAAGAATACATTTAAAAATACTTTTATGAATCATCATGAGATAGTTAGTGTACAAATCAGAACTTGCAGCAAGACCGAACTCCCTTTGAATTTGTTAACCGATGGGGTCCTAACACCCTCCGCCAAGCACCTGTGGAGGCGACTTGTACTATGCACTATGGGGGAAAAGTATTAAGATTGTGCCGTCACTATCGCTCCACGGGATAGTGGGTTTATTTTCCAGTGGGTTGTTATTCTTTGGTCAGTGAGAGAAATTCAAACATAGCAAACCAATTCCTATCTTCGTCGTCCACATACGCGACTAATCACTGAGTCTCCGGCAACCCAGAGAATGACTTGCTATGAACTCCGCAGAATAGAGACGCATTCGACAACCGTTGCTGTAGTCATGAAATTCCTATAGTTTTCTTCTCTCACTCACCGTCTATGTTTCTGCGCCGTGAAGCGTGATAGCAGCAAATCTCTTTTCGGAGTGGTTCTTTTAGCGTACTGGCTATTAGCTCTCTCCAGGCAAAACATGCCTCAAATGCGAAAGCTTTTTTTAAATAACTAAGGTCATGTCCCATAGGACAACGTTAAGATAAATTCATTTACTATGTACATTCTTTCCATTATCCCGACCAATGTCCATTCATATTTTCGGTACTTTAATGTTACATACAAAAAGGGTGAAATTCACCATGAACTCATAATTCGGCTTAGCCGGGATTAGAACCCGGATCCTCCGATTGCTGGTCAGGTGTTTTACCAGTTACACCACCAAGCAATCTTCCTTCAAGGCGACTGGCATTGCCAGGAGATGGCAAGGTGGCTGAACTGATAGCACTGGAAATCGAGAGATCCCGGATGGTCGTGAGTCAAATTATATTTTCTAGAGGATCCATGCCATTTCCGCCTTGGTATCAATACTGTTACGGGTTCTAATCGAAATTAGCTGTCGACACTTTAGAATTCAGCAGCACTTTATTGAAAACACTTCAACGAACGATATCTTATCAGAACCAGCCCCATGACACTTCCTATCCCACTCCATTGGGAACCCATGGTCTTTTATTGAAGTCGTTTCCTCAACCTGCCGCACGTTTGCCGGGGCGGCGCCACGTATTCTGGAGGGCAAGAATTAGCAGGTAAGTTAATTTCCGTATTGTTGAGCGCATACTACAGGTGAGTGGAAACAGTCATTTTTGTAACTAATTAAGATTTATTTTTCATTTATTTTCGAATGTTAGTCTTCTGCATTATTTCTTTATTGTTCTACATTAATATTTCGTGGATATATATCGCGGATTTACTGAAAAAAGGAAAATGCCGTGGACATGTGTGGTACCGCGTTGCACCACTGGTTATGGCCACAAGACTTCGGGGATTTCGCTTTTTAGAGTCCCCGAGGACCCTGAGAAGCGATAAAATAGCTGTACGATTCCTTTTTTTGGTGTGCTAAAGCTCCAAAATTTATACATATTTTAAATTACAGGTTCTGCTGTTCCAGTGTTCAATGTCATTCACAGTGGAGGAATGAAGTAACACTGAGAAAATGCAAGATGTGCGACGGCTTTCATCAACTATTCATCATTCTCTCCTACTAAATTGAATCTCTAAGAATGATTAGTAATTAGAAATAGAAATTAGTAATAGAAAGAATTAATAGAAATGTTAAATTGTGAGTACTTAAAACTTATTTTTCATGACATTACCTTGCATTGATTGTATAAATAATCTCAGTTTCAATAGCATTGTGTAATCATTCTGGAAATGTAGATTTGATGTGTGTGTACATTATATAAGTTGGAAAAATGTGAATCGTTTTCATTCTTAATACCTCTTTCGATGATTTCTTTTAATGCAGCTGTTATCGATGGTGCGTGCAACTCTCATGAAAAGTACATTTACCGCGTATTAGCAGTATTAGCCTATGGTTTCTGTCGTACTACTCATCTTATTTTTGGGCGAGGGATAATATTTCAGATTTGCCAGCACCTGAAAGTGATCAGACATCCGCAAATCCCTCGGATTATATCCATTGCACTGTTTTCGTGGAAGTTTATTCGGAAATTATTTGCAAAATCTCTTTCGTTCTTATCTTTCATATGGTATTTTACTTCCTTAAATCTCAAATTATTCCTTTGGTGAGTAGGCAAGCATCGTTATAAAATAGCCTTTAATGGTAATAATGGTACTTCCGGAAATTATTCACCCTGTTCAACGATTAAATATGCCTATAGGGTGGTTTCCTATCATTTCTTTATTGCCTAAATCGAAAGATTATTACTCCTGGAGTAAGAATTTCACGCTTTTAGATTTTTTAATGACAATATCTATTTTTCGCGATTAAATGAAAAGTGAAAAATTTCAAGCGCGCGAAAACGCGACGCGTAAGTATGAATGCCGGGAAATCTCTCCGTACGTCGTATTTCTGGTTCCCCCTCCCGCCCGGTGAGGTGACCTTGAGGCGAGGCTTAGCGCTGATACGTCGCAGGCTGCTAGCGGGTAGCTGAGTACCCTGCTGGGTGGTAGCGCTTGGCTTAAATAAGGATTATTAATACCTTATCAAATGAAGAAAACTTTCCGACCTTAGCCAGTTTTAATAAGTGATTATGAAGACATGTTTCCCTGAGCTCTGTGACTCATGCATACATCGGTAATCTCAGACGATGTAAAACTCCTATCCTCTCATGTACAAACTAGGTCCCTGTGACGTCACGTGGAGTGGCATCGTATGGGCGCCAATCTGGCCCTTTTCAAATGAGGATAAAAATGGACCATTGCCATTCGTCTAAACCGGCATTTCTAAAACGAAATTAATTTGTATATTATGAAAACACTAATGGTGGGTAACGAATCGCAATTATTGCCTTTTGTTTTCTTTGATGAAGGAAACTACCCTATTCTATACCCGCAAAATGTCCCTAGGATAGAATCATTTTTTTAGGTTTGCTGTGCCCTACCATTATTATTATCACTTGATCGAGACTCAGGAGATTAAAAACATTAACATACGTCACTTCATAAGAAGTGTTTCACTTCGGCCTTGGTAAGAAGCCGTTTGCGTTTCTGATATTATATTTGTTAATAGTGTTTGAAAGCAAGGAATAACATCTATATTCTTATAAGGCCGTGGAAACATGCCGATGGGCTCAGAGGCAATGGTGCGTACGTAGCTTCTATGACAACTTATATTAAGGTTTTCAACAAGATAGCTATAAATAATTATTTCCTTAAAAATACCTTTCCTCACTACATAAGGTTTTAACTGCTGACAATCTTTCGTTATGGCTGTAACTGATTTTACAAAGGTATGGAAGCAGAAGAAGCTGAAATCCAACGCCTTCCATTTTATTAATACTCACGTATAAGAACGATTTCTAGGTATTTTTCGCTATAAGATGTTAAGTGCATATTAACTTGTTAACTAGTAGCCACTGTCGATGTGTTTATATTCATTTTTGCCATAAATTAGTTCATAATTACTGAAGTATCGTATACAGATACGTAGGAAACTTGCCCTTCAGGATAGGTGGCGCCCCTACCGGCCTCAACGGGAAACGGCTTCATTAAATGACCATGCCTAAACGGAGAGTGTCCAGACCTTCTCATATTCTAAGACCGTGATCAGAACTGATTAATTTTCATACAAATAATCAATATAAACAAACTGCCCGTCGCCCAGCGACGCCCACATCACACACAGGCGCCGCTACAATACTTTGCACCGCAGTGTGCGACTGCTTAAAAAGCCATTTGTTTCATGCAGTGCTTTGGAGATGAACATGGCCTTAAGCAAGTGTACCGAGACAGGCTAATGAAAGACAAGCAGGAAGTTAGCATCCCAAACAAAATTATAAGGTAGGTGAGAGGTGCGCTTAAAAACTTGAGAATTGTATTGAAATTAGAGTGGGACGTCATGATATGCAGAAGTTCTGCCACTTCGGAAGTCAAAAGAATAGTGACAGCAGCAAAAAGGAAATAGTAAGGAGAATAGCCAAAGCGAAGAGGATACTCCTCAATAAGAGTCTTACAGATGAAAATATAAGCGAGGAAGTCAGGGAGCAATTTATTCGGGCTAACATTTGGATCATGATTCTTAACGGTAGAGAGGCATGAGCGATGACAGCATCGGAGAAAGCTCTCGCCATTCAGCGCTATAAAATAATTAAAAAGGATCAAATGAAGAGACCAAGTGTGAGTAGTGCGAAAGTTCTAACAAATGTAGGAGAGAAGAGAGGACATTTTGGTCATTTTGAAGATGGGTGAATTTGATCGGCCATATTATGATAGAGGAGGGTCTAATGAAACTAATAGTTTGAAGGACAGGAGGAAGTTAAGAAGGGCCGGGGTAAGCCACGGATGGGATGGAGCAAGCGATGAAAACGAGGGAAAGCAGGAGAATTACGTAGGTGGGTGGTACGAGATCAGCCGACAAGAGACCAGAGTGAACGGCTGCGCCAAACCAATCTTAGGATTGATAGCAGTTAATGACGACAAAAGGAAAATGCATAACCTCCAAGTACGAAATGAAAGAAAGCTAAACACGACTGCTATCAACACACACGTGAAAATATCCTGTTCTTGAACACATTCTACATCTACATAATACCCCGCAAGCCGCCTAAAAGGCGTGTGGCAGGGGGTGTTAGGACACCAGCCGTTTACAGCAAAAAAATGAAGTGCTCTAACGAAGTTGGGACTAGCGTTTATTAAAGTCCTTTATGGTTCGGGGGAAAAAGGAATTCCCATATCTATCAGTGCTGCAAAACATCTCTCTTAATTTATCGCTTCTATTGGACCTGGAAATATAGTGTGCCTCTGATATTATGTTCTCTGCGTCGCTCTTAAAGATATCCATTCTCATTTGTTCAAGCAATCTAAGCCTAGCGCGCAGCCTCCGAGTTTCCAGCGGCTCCCAGCCTAACTCGCTTAACATCTGAGTAACATTGTCTGTACGCCCGTAGCAGTTTTTGACGAAACGCGCAGCCTTCCTTAGTATTTTATTGACACATTACTTCGCCCTCCTCACGCCGACAATACAGCGAGAACATGGGTGCAGATGACATTGATCCGTGAAATTTGGTCGGCATAATTCGAAGGAGAGCAGTAAGTTTCCCGTTTGAAACTGCTAGGAGCGAGCATAAAGCGCTCCACAGCTTCAAAAATTGTTGGTCTGACATTGCCTGAGCAACTCTTCTTCCACATCAGCACGGGGAGCATCACCTCAAAACCTCACCATTAGAACCGATTAAACGAAAAATGAGACACAAGAAGTCAAGACTAACATTAATATAGGGATGTAAAAACTGATAGAGGTGAATGAATTCGGTTATTTGGGAAGCAGGAGGAGTAGCGACGGGAGAAGTAATAAAGAAATTATCAGCAGAATAGCCCAGGCGAAGAGGGCATTCCACCAAGAGGGAGACCTGCATACAGCGGGAAACTTAAATATGGAAGTAAAGAAACAATTTATATGAACTCACATTTGGAGTATGCTCCTATATGGAAGTGAGGCATGGACAATGACCGAAGCGAAGAAAGCAAGGAAATAGGCCTTCGAAATGTGGTGCTACTAAATAATGATGAAAATCAAATGGATCGACCGAGTTAGTAACGAGGAAGTCCTAAGAAGGGTAGGAGAGAAGAGAAGCCCCATGAAAACCTTAATAAGAAGACGGAACAACCTTATAGGCCACATCTTGAGACATGATGGCCTGATGAAGGCAATCGTCGAGGGACAAGTGGAAGGCAAGAACGGAAAAGGAACACCTTGAACAAAATATATGGAACAAGTAAAGAAGGATGTGAAAGAGAAGAGAAACGTAGGTGTGAAAATATTAGCTGATAAGAGAACTGAGTGGAGAGCTGCGTCAAACCAATCCTAGGATTGTTGACCAGTGATGATGATTTTGCCGAACGGATAGATATATTAATTCGCTTTTCTCCAAAACAATGACGTACTTTAATAAAAAATAGCTGGGGTAGGGCATTCAAATCACTGCAACTCCCAAAATATGTTTTTTCCAATAAGTAATGTATATCCTTCATTATTAGCCCCGCCACATGCCGAAGTGCCTTATTGAGGAGGGTTCATGGGAGCATGTGAATGTAAAACCGAAATAATATATATTTGGAATAACTGATAGTATTCACTCACTGATTCAACCCAAAGGTTGGTTTGGACGCGCGAGGATAGAGCTCGCGCCAAATTAAGCCAATAATCATCATCATTACTGGTCAACAATCCATGGATTGGTTTGACGCAGCTCTCCACTCAGTTATCCTATCAGCTAATCTTTTCACACCTATGTATTTCTTCTCTTTCACATCTCTCTTTACTTGTTCCATATATTTTGTTCGAGGTCTTCCTTTTCCATTCTTGCCTTCCACTTGCCCTTCGACGATTGTCTTCATCAGGCCATCATGCCTCAAGATGTGGCCTATAAGGTTGTTCCGGCTCTTATTAAGGCTTTCATGAGGCTTCTCTTCTTTCCTACCCTTCTTAGAACTTCCTCGTTACTAACTCGGTCGATCCATTTGATTTTCATCATTCTTCCGTAGCACCACATTTCAAAGGCCTCTATCCTTGCTTTCTCCGCTGCGGTCTTTGTCCATGCCTCACTTCCGTATAGGAGTATACTCCAGATGTAGGTTCTCATAAATTGTTTCCATATTTAAGTTTCCCGCTGTAAGCAGGTCTCTCTTTTGGTGGAATGCTCTCTTCGCCTGGGCTATTCTGCTGATAATTTCTTTCTTGCTTCTCCCGTCACTAGTTATCTTGCTTCCCAAATAACAGAATTCATCCACCTCTATCAGTTTTTGCCTCCCTATTTTAATGTTGGTCTTGACTTCTTCTCTTCTGCTGCATACTAAGATCTTGGTTTTCTTCGTGCTTATTTTCTGTTGATATCTACTCATTACCCTACCTATATTAACCAGAATATTTTTCAAATCCTTCTCTGTTTCTGATATAACCGCTATGTCATCGGCAAATCTTAGCATGCTAATTTTTTCTCCTTGGATATTCACTCCCAATTCCTTTTCTTTGATTTCATTAATGGCTTTTTCAATGTAAACGTTGAAAATTACGGGTGACAATGTACAGCCTTGTCGCACTCCTTTCTTAATTCTTGCTTCTTCACAGCTGGGCCCTGATTTTATCACGGCTACTTGGTTTTTTTTTATAAACTGTGGATGATTCTTCTGTCATTATAAAGAACCTCAATTTCCTTTAGGATTCCAAGCATTTTGCTCCAATCCACGTTATCAAATGCTTTCTCTAAGTCCACAAACGCAACGAATGTTGGCTTGTTCTTTTCCATTCTCTTCTCTATGAGCAGACTAATGGCCAATATTGCTTCCATTGTGCCTTTGTTTTTTCTGAATCCAAATTGGTCCTTATCCAAGTACTCTTCTGCTTTTCGTTCTATTCTTCCATAGATGATCCTTGTCAGTATCTTTGACGCATGTGTAGTAAGGCTTATGGTCCTAAAATCTTCGCACTTCTCCGCTCTTTTCTTCTTAGGAATAAGGATTATAATGTTCCTCTCGAAATCCTTAGGTATCTCACCTGTCGTATACATTTCACTAATGATTTTGTAAAGCTGGTTCAACGTCTTCTCTCCTGAATTTTTAATTAGTGCTGCAGGAATGTCATCAATGCCAGACGCTTTATTTATCCTGAGATCTCTTACAGCCGCATCAAATTCCGATCTTAAAATTGGGGCTCCCATGTCATCGGTATCCACTTCCCTCTCGTTTTCGATAGCATTCGTTCTGAGGCGTCTTCCTTTGTACAAATCTTCCGGATATTCCTTCCATCTCTTCTCTTTTTCTTCGTTTTCAATCAATAGTTCTCCGTTTTTGTCCCTAAGGGTATTACATCTTACGCCCCTTTCCTTTAAGTGGTTCCTCACTATCCTATAAGCGGCCTCTACTTTTCCAGGTTTAAGATTGTTTTGCACGTCTTCGCAAATGCTTTTCATCCACGTTTCTCTAGCCTTCCGCGCTTTACGACATATTTCGTTCGTTATTCTCTTGTAACGATTCTGTCCTTCCTCTGTTTTCGCAGCCTTCTATTTTCTTCTTTCTTCAATGAGGTCTAATACTTCCTGCGTGATCCATGGTTTTTTCATAACGACTCTTCTTTTACCAAGAACTTACTCAGCTGCCGCCTGCAGACCACTTCTAATGGTTTTCCAACTCTCTTCCATTGGTTAGTTGGTCGTATTCTCCACTTTTTTATTTTCTACAGCCTCTTTAAAAGCCAGTTGATGCTGAACCTCCCTCAATTTTTCAACCTGCCATATGTTTTTCACGGCTTTCTTCAACTTTTTAAATTTAAGGTGGCATTTCATCATAACTAGGTTATGGTCACTATCTATATCTGCCCCTGGATAGCTTTTGCAGTCCTTCACCTGGTTCCTGAAACTTTGTTTCACTAGAATGTAGTCGATTTGGAATCTTCTACGGTCTCCTGGCATCTTCCACGTGTATCTTCTTCGCAGGGGATTTTTGAATAAAGTGTTGGCAACCACTAGCCTGTGCTCCGTGCAGAATTCAAGTAGCCTTTTTCCTCTTTCATTTCGGTTACCCAACCCATATTTCCCAGTTATTATTCCGTCTTGACCTTCGCCGACGACGGCGTTCCAGTCACATAAAATAATAAGATTTTCTTCCCCTCTTACCTGCTTGATAACTTCCGCTATATCTTGGTGGACAAACTAAGCCAAAGTCGCGTGAATAGCACACATAGGGAGGGGGACAAACTCCTTTTCTTCGGACTTCGTTTGGGGGTGACTGAAGCCTTCATTTGAACCCCCTTAGACCATTATGGTCTATGCGGAGAAAGGCGGTCTATGAACTCGGCTATCACGTCGTCCTCACTCTAGAAATGCCGCCGAAAAACCTATGGGAGGCCCGTAGTGAATGTAATGTATGTATTTGCCGTGGTTTTCATCGGAATATTCTCAGAAAGAATTGTAATTTTTGCACAGAGGAAAAACTATTGAAAAAACGACTCTACTAAACAAATGACTGATGAAAGGCGCCACCCACGACGCTTGAATTTATGACTGTATTTCCCGGACTGGGCTTAATCCTGAAACGCTTCGGAGCATTGAATAACATGGTAGGCAGAATGAAATTTGATTGGGAACATGCAACGCCACCTTCATACACGAAGGATTCATTTGGAAGCATTGTTTCTTTTAATCGAATAAGGGCAAGGAGAAAAATTACACAAAATTTTGCGAAGAAAAAAACTCGAAATAAAGAGTCCGTCTGTCGGCTCAAATATTTTGTTTCCGAGTGAGCCATAAACGATATGCCGAAAAGTAAATCTCCAATCATCGCAGCTCACGGTACATAGCGGAACACAGAACGATGGAGCACTGAAATAAAATCAAAGAACGGCTCACGCAACTTTTTGAAAAGAGGAACTACTCCTCATCTAACGCACCATCGGCAGACAGCTGTTTGCCGCGGCAGCATGCAATGGGAGCGAAATCAGAGATCTCTCTCTGCAAATCACGTCATGGTTCAAAGCAATATGAATACTAAGTTTTCCTGGATATCACACAATTACTTATACCACTTATTTTTTTATCAGAGCACGATGCGGGTTTCAATGAATTATCATCATCTTCAGGTGCAAATATTGATTTGTTTATCTTATTATTGTTACCTAGTTAGATGATGACTTTTAAAACGGAAGCCAGAATAGGGGAAACGGATGGGTAGAGATATTCATTTGTAAGAGTTCTGTCCTGACTTTCAATAATTTTTTAAATTTCTAACTGCTCCCTAGAGTCCAGTTCACGGCGGTCATTGCAAAATTTAAAAATCGCTCCTGTGGCAGTTGCATATTAAGTATTTAGTAAAATTACTTTATGAATACCCTTTATCCAAAAGGAAGGAGTATGGAATTCCAAGTTAACATAGAAAAAGATAAACGTAAAGTAAAATATCGAAAAATATAGTAAAATACATACATGTTTTTAACGTTTTCCAGAATAATGCTATTAGTTGTAAACATCGTCGTAGTTCTCAGTTAGAAAGGAGATGAAGTTAATTTTTGAGACTTTCTCACGAACATTTTACATGCAGCAACACACTCACATCCGGCACGACCGGTCGCTTTTAATCACAAATATTTTACTTCAACCTTATGCCAATTGCTTCAAATTCATCCTTGAATTTTTCAGGCAATTTAAATCAGACCATGGTCAACACTTTCCTGTATCTCAAAATTTCATCATCATCATCATCATCACCACTGGTCAGCAATCCTAACAATAATTTAACGCAGCTCTCCGGTGAGCTTATCTTCACGCTTTTCTTCTCTTTCACATCCATCTTTACCTGTTCCATATACTTTATCCTAGGTCTTCCTTTTCCACTCTTGCCACCTACTTGTCCCACGACAATTGCCTTCATCAGACGATCATGCCTCATGATATGGTCGATTACGTTGTTACCTCACTATTTTTCTTGGATACAATAGTGTGGTTTCCTATTATTTTTTATTGCCAAAATCGAAAGATTATTACTCCTGGAGTACGCATTTCGTGCTCTTAGATTTTTGAATCACGATATCTATTTTTTGCCATCAAACCAAAAGTGAACATTTTCAAGCGCGCGAAAACACGACGGCTAAGTAGGAATGCTGGGAAAAGTCCGTCTGACGTATTTCTGGTTCCCGCTGTCGCCGTGTGAGGTGACATTGGGGCGAGACTTTGAGCGCTAATACAACGCAGGCTATTAGCAGGTAGCAGGGTACCATGCTAGGAGGTAGCGCTTGGCTTAAATAATGATTATTATTACCCTATCAAACGAAGGAAACTTTCCGAACTTAGGTATTTTTAATGTGTGATTATTCAGAGATGTTTTCCTGTGCTCTGTGCCTCATGCATGCATTAGTAATCTCGGACAATGTAAAACTCCTATCTACTCGTGTAGACACTAGGTCCCTGTGACGTCACGTGGAGTGGCATCGCATGGGCGCCAATCTGGCCTTTTTCAAATGAGGTTAAAATTGACCATTGCCATTCGTCTAAACTGGGATTTCTAAAACCAAATAATTTGTATATTATTAATACACTAATGGTGGGTAACGAATCGCAATCAATGCATTTCGTTTTCTTTGATGAAGGAAACTACCCTATTCTACTATATTTGAGGAAAGGGAAAATGTTCACATAAGACTACCCTTTCTACTGCGAATACTTCAAAACGAAAGCGTAAGTTACTACTACTAAATACAATTTCAATACCGTACGTGCGGAAGTTTGCTGTTATATTTCCGCAGAAGAATAATAGGTGGCGTAAAGAGCACGCTATTTTCAGAGTCCTCTAGATTGCTCTCTCAACACTACTCTCTCATGTTATTATATGGCAATATAGAGGACTCTGGCTATTTTTTTCATTGACCGCCCCTAAGTAGTAGAGTTAATTTTTTCGTTATTCATTCTTTACACTTATTGCAACTATTCCATAAATTTCCTTTAAAACGTCACTAAAAAAGAGAAAAAACGATCAGTAGGAGGGCAATGTCTTTTTGCACGCTTTATTTCCATGCGTCATCAAGATCAATAAAAGTACATTCGGCATATAACGTTGTCACTTATGTCTCTGCTTTCAATATCATATTATTGTAATTGTTAAAAGTGTTTGTTGTGGTTTGAAAAGAAAATCAAAAAGAAAATCTTAAATAAAAATATATATATATAAAATTCTTCAAAACCAAAAAAAAATGATAAACTTGTTAAAATATGTAAAAAAATAATATAAAATGAATAAAATGCATACTAATGCACCAAAAAATGAGATAATTGTGAAAAATCATGAATAAAATTGTATTTTTCGTATTGTCATGCTTTGGGCCAATCAGGGCCGTTCCCGGCTTCCGATGCCGGCTAGGTTTAGCCTTCTAAATTTTTAGAGTGCTTTTGCACGCGCTCACTAGAAGCCTGACTTTCTCATTCTCCTTCACTAACACTGGAAAGGTTACACTGGTCCCTTACACACTTGTATTGTCACAATTGTCCTGCGTACGCACTTTGCGTACAATCATCGCCGCTGAAGAGGTGGTATATATACTCTATATATATATATGAGGTGGTATAGGCCGCTGAAGAGGTGGTATATACACTCACCGGCAGCTGGACCATCCAAGGGTGAAATTTCAGTTGGCTCCACGCTGCTGCATCTCACTTAAAACGGCTGCAAACCACCGAAAACGTCATCATTCGGAAATAGTCGGTCCTCCGTGGTTCATGAGCAACCGGAACCTACGAAAGAACCTGAAGATCACTCCATTGCTGCACTGTCTAAAGAGCTCTCTTCATAAATTCGCAAAATCACTGCCCCTGACAAATAATGAACTGATCCCTCACCTATGGGCCTCATATAAATTCCTGAATGGGCCTTCCTAATAAAACTAAAGACCAACTCCCAAAATCCGCTCTCCTTCCATCCTACATCCCTTCCCCCGAATTCATTTATTAGCGGAATTGCCATGACTCACAACTAGCCGGAAACCATAGATATAGAAACGAGTAGTAGACAGCCATTGGGTGGGAACCACTGATAACATGATGAAAGTGAAATACGTTGCGTGCGTGCGTGGCGGTGGTGGTTCTCTTGGTTATTTCTGAATTTTCAGCCATTCTGAAATTTAGCGCTTTAAGTCGCGGACACGTGGATCCTTATAGCAACGGCGAGAAAAATTAGGATCGTCCGGGACATGTGCGGGAGTGGAGAATGGAGATGGAAAAGTGGATGGAGAGGAACGAGTGGAGTGCTTAGGCAATGAAGCCGTTGCGCCGAAAATGGCATGAGCATTTATCACAAAAGGAAGAGAAGAAGGTTTTGTAAAGCATCGCGGACTAGGAGTGTGAGACTCGAGATAAAATTAGGATGGCAGAAACTTGAGCAAGTAGAGCAATTTAACTATTTGGGAAGGACATACGAGGAAAACACATACAGCAGTAAAGACATCACGAAGAGAATTGCATTAGCAAAAAAGGCGTTCATATGAGGAAAGAGCTTCTGAGACGATCGTTATAAAACATTTCAAAGAATAGGTTAGTGACGAGTAAGATCTGGAGTGTAGCTTTATACAGCGCGGAAATGTGAACACTAAAAAGGAGGGCGAGAAAAGATTTGTGGCGTTCGAGATGTGGGTATGGCGAAGAATGTAGAAGGTGAAGTGGACGGAGAGGAGGAGGAACGACGAAGTGCTGGACACGGTGGTTCAGTAGAAGCAGCTTGTAGATGAGATGGGGAGAAGACAGAAGGTATGGATGGAGCGAGTACTTATAGGAGAGGGGATGTTAAAAACTGTATTGGAGGATCGAACGTTGGGTAAAAGAGGGATCGGGTGGAAGAGAATGGGATTTTTAGAGACGCACATTTATAGAAAAGGAACAGACCATATGGTGAACTTAAGATGATAAATTCGATAAAGGGAGTGGGGACCGCCAGATCGTGCTTCGAAAAAAACTCCATGCAAACCTACCTAAATGGGTGTGTGCTGTGTCGACGAAGTGTTGGATGTGGTGGGAGGGTAGTTGAGATGACTTGAAGATGAGTTGAGGAGGAGAGAAAAGTTTGGAGGACGGCGGAAGCGCTGGTGTGGATGTTGAAAAAAACAGCGTTGCAGGGGAGACTGTTAAGTTGGGGAGTGGAGGAAGAGGGCAGAATTTATGACTGCAAAAGCAGAGAGGAGGCCTTTATATCGCTAACCGAATTACAATTACCGAAATCACTAACCATCTTTTAATGGCGTACTTGTTGTGCTTTGAATGACTCCTCGATTCAGTCTGATAACCGCTTGATTTATCTAGAGATTTTTTAACAATTACTGTTCCTAAATCTCTTACAGTAAGGTATGCATTGTGATAAAGTCAACCATCATGTAATTTTTGTTACTTTCATAGTAACATCAATTAAATATTTAATCCATAAACGACCATTTGCGGGACAAATGTTCCCTGAAGACGAACAAAATACAATCGCGCCTTTGACACACGGAAATTAATATTTTTGATACACGCACGAAACCCATATGATTGCATCATTCTATCGCGAGCCCAATCGTGGCTATTTGTAAGTAGTCGACGAAAGTTCTTCCAAAGCTTCTCTGCTCAGCGCAGCGGGACAAAATTATAAAAGTGCACTTCGGCGCGTCTTCGCTCTCACCTGGCTCACCAAATTCTCACGAGATCTTATCCGTACGCCAGAACATCCGAATTTCGATTGTCAACTGTTTGAACTTGGTAGGCCCTTTTTTTGCACACCATTATAATGGGGACACGACGAAATTTTTTTTATTAGACGTTATTTGTCAGCTCATTTGTACTTATTAAATATCATAGTTATCTAGCAATCGCTACCGATTGGCCATGGAGCGTTTTATACCGTTCTATCCCGTTGTCATTTAAAGAAATATGTCGATCGGAATATTGAAGGATGTGGTACTTTCCCGGCGAATCTTGTTGATGAAGTCTTCACGGGAAATCAACCGGGTCAAGATGGACATTGCTGCCAACGTTTCAATGGCCTTCTCTGCCATCGTCTTCAATTCGCCCTGAAGACGATGGAAGAGAAAGCCATTGAAACGTTGTTAGCAATGCCAATCTTGACCCGGCTGATTTCTCGTAAAGACTTCATCAACAAGATCGGAATTTTTAATACGCTCCATATGTAAAGGTTATGTATTCCTAAGGAGATGACAATGCATCGATGTTTAAAATGAAGTGGACGTTGTTCATTGACCCAAGTACAAACTACAAGGGGATGGACCTACCTCGCATTTTCCTCCCCCCCCCCCCTAAATTCCTGGCAATCATGAAAAAGTGATACGAGACCTTCATTGAACTCTGACATAAGAATGCCATTGGGAGAGGCGCATTTCGCGTAGGCCTCCCAAGTGGAGGTGGGGGAGGGAGAGAGTGTTGCTGTGATTACACCTCTCAGGCCCTCGGTTGGCAATGGTTTCGAAATCAGGATGAGCAGGAAGTGAACTAGAAGGGAAAAGTGGCCGGGAAAGGTTTGGAAGAATAGGAATACATCGCCCCATCAAGAGGGACGTGCATGGAATTGTTTCGACGCAAACGAACGCGCAGATTCATAGGCTCGGCGTCTTAATACGGACGTCGAGTTGCACAAGGGCGACCTTCCTGATATCCTCTGGCCTGCGGCGGTCTCAAAGAGTATCAACACCTTTGCCAGAAAACAATACAATCAATATTCTTCCTAAATCATACAAATTATTATTCCAGTAACATAGGCAGAGGTGATGTATCCAGCGCGGAAATTTGAAAAAAAGGCAAACAGCATAGTGGGGAATTATAGCAAAGATTAATTTTAAAAAATACTTAAAAAGATCAAAGAGATATGGCAAAAAAATAATAAAAGTTTTGAAAAAAATTACCAAAAAAATAATATGTAATAATAATAAGTAACCAAAAAAATGTTTCTATAGTGTAATAACATCTGTAATGTTGTACCAATGTAATGGCTACCAAAACGCCAATATTTCTGTTGTAAATATTAGTTATAAGTTTCTATTTCACACAGACAACACAATACACCCACAACAGTACACGTGCGCCATTTTTAAATTGATCATTGTAAACTGGCAAGTTGGGGTGAGCCAAGGCTCACCGGTACAGCATTAAATCGTGACGTGACTATAATGGGGAAATATATGCCTGTTACAGTTGGGGTGGAGGGGGTCGAAAATTCTGGGGAGCGGACAACGGGGATGATGAGGACATTCACTCTACATGAAGAATGAAGGTACACAAACTTTTAATGTAAAATTTCAAAGGTATCTATTCGGCACGACGCGATTCGGCGCAAAGCCGTCACTTTCGAGCAGACGAAAGTTGCTTGGAATCGCATCGATCGAATCCAATCGAATCTCATCATTGGATTTTCATTTAATGATATTTAACCACCTCTCACTGTATTAATATACGTATAGGTAAGATAATTATCGATTCAGTAGCTGAAAAAGGCTATATTTCTTTAATATATAATATTTTTTTTTTAATTGTGGTAAGCAGTGCATGAAAATCTGGTGTGCCAATAACTGGAAAACAGTGTGCCAATAACTGGATAAAGGGTGCCAATAACAGGGATAATTGGACTTTTTTAAACAATTATTTTTAGTAAATAGTTGCATGTAAAACATAATTCGCTCACATCGGGAAACTAATACAAAATGTCTCTCAGATATAAGGCAAGTTATAAATAAACTGAAATTGTGATACAACGGTCACAAAAGTTAATTTTCTTCGTCAAGATCCTTAAGGTGCCAACATAATTAAAGAATCCGTGAAAATGTAAAAGGTTGTATACCTTCATTCGGCATGAATTTTCACCAAGTGAAAGTCGAATCGGTCGATTGCACTGTATATGACACCCAAATACACAAGCCGTACAGCAATTAGTCCACATCACATTGACTAGCGTGTTTGGGTGTCATGTGTTGGGTGTCATGTACGCTGTTCGCCCTCTCGTCATCCATATCTCCACCCCCTGACGCTTGCTTCCCCACCCCTACTGTAACAGATAAGTATATATATTTCGATACTTTGCTGGGGTTCGACACCTTGAGAACGACGAATATCCGATGTAACATTGGTAGGTGTGAGTCTGATTAAAGTGTGGAAATCGCAAACGTGCGTTCCTTCATAATCATGATTGAAAAATTGCACCAAATGAACCTGAGACTAAGTTTTGTCTTTGAACAGCTTTTGGTCATTTGATCGTGATTCATTATGGTCGTTGTCACCGCAAGAAAATATATCAGCAATAATCTATTAATGTTAAGACATTGATAGACCCAACTAGGGGTGGATTGTCGGCCATTTTGCCTCCTCCACCCTCTCCCAAATCCCTGAAAAATAATCCGAGACCTTTTGAAACCGAAGGGAGGCATTGTTAGCTCAGGCCCCTCCTATCACCTATCCTATTCGCGCAATCCGGATTCACACGATCATTTTCTTCCGATCGCTGGCTCCAGTGTTCGCTCCAATGATGACGGAATAATGACTGTTTCACGCAATCAATTTCCGCTATGGCTCTAGGGATGGGAATCCCATCCCTTTTTTCCGTCACTCGATTCGGCCCTTTTTCCGTCCATCGCTGGAACTGTCTTTCAGCCAATCGGAACGCAGCTAACAGCGATTGTAATTCCACACTTGACTTTAAATTGGACGGCAGTTTTAAATGGGCTAAGTGACGGAATAAGCGATGGATAAAAGTGGGAATGACCCTGTGATTCAGAAGATGATGGGTCGATGAGCGATCACTCTTTCGCTTCCTCAAAATCTATTGTTGAAGTTTATAAATAAGCAAAGGGTTGTCAAGGGTAAAAAGTTGTTGACAAGTAACCAGAGCAGATGAATAAATAAGTTAAAAGAGATAACAACACCGTGTATAATTAAGAAGAATAATTGAGTTACATTACCTATCGCTGGAGCTATCACTCGGCAGGGACGGAAAAAATGATGCAGTGACTCAGGATTCATTCCATCGAATAGCGTGTTCAATGCTCGCTGACGGGTGCACAAAATTGGCGCTACAAATATTCGGCTGGCATTCGCGTCCCTCCACGCGAGTGGACCGCTCTGCTGCACCGTGAAGCGTGTTTCTTTCCGCTCCTTCTGGCTGCTCTCTGAGCTCACTTTCCACTCCGGGGACGACGGCAACACAAAAACAATCACGAGGTTATCAGGGCAGTGGAGGAGTTCGCGCAGGAAGGAATGAGGGCGCGGCGTTTGCGTTCAAATGCAGAGTGTGTCCGGAACGATGGCAAAGGTGTTTTTGGAAGTGAGCGAGGAGAAACCGACAAATTAGGAGCATGCAAATTGGGGGGAATGAATAAATATTTATTTCTGTACAGCGTTTTTATCATTGCTCTTAGAACAGCCCTCGTGATAATTAAGGCGGCACGTGAATTCAAGATGATATTCCGCCAACTCAGCAAACAATGTTTGAAGATGTTTAGAGAACATCTATAAGCCAGTGGTTTAAGCAGACGCATTTTTACATAGAGGTACGCCACGTATGACACATCCTATACTCCTATCCTAATAATACTCCTGTACGCGACTCACATTTTCAGTTACTTTTGAAAGACCATGAAGGCACATCAAATATCACTGGGAACCAGGACTTACCAATTCATGGGCTATGTCTTCTTCCGATGTCGTTTTTTTACGGGCAGTTGCGTCGGCAGCCACTTAGCAGTCCATAGATTTCGTTTCCGCTCTGCATAATGACGCGCCATCTCCCGATTGGATGACCCTGTGTTGTTCTCGAGGCCTGTGGAGCCATTACTAGGGTGTGCCTGGACGGATGACGGCATTGACTCGCTGCTTAGTCTGGAGTCATATCTGCAATAAGTCATTGGCCCGTAGTTTGAATCCCAGAACGGAAGAAATATTACCCGTGACAATAATATGAATTGCCATGCCGTGGCAGTTTCAAAATACATCACATCTGCAATATAATTCAAACAATTGATCAAAGAGAAAAGTCTTCTGACAGTAAGGGGAGAGTATGACCTCAGCTTGGATGCCAGCAGAGGAAAAAGAAGTTCTAGAGAATTCTTATAGTATGCTGCATGGAAAAAAAGATTTGATTAAAACTATCAAACTGCCCAGGTAAAAATATTTGGTCTGTAACTAATCTGGATCTGGTCTGTAACTGGTCTGAAAGGCTAAATTTTGTTCTGTAACTGGTCTGTAACAGAACTGGACTGGTCTGGATTGCAGAGAGGCAAAGGAAAATGGTCTGTAACTAGTCTGGAATTCTGGTCTGTAACTGTGCTGTAATATTCGATGGTGTGTAACTGATCTGGATCTACTGTCTGTAACTGTACTGTAATTTTCGATGGTCTGCATCTAGTCTGGATCTATTCTGTAACTATGCTGAAATATTCTATGAGTTTCAACTGGTCTGGAACTATTCTTTAAAAATTCCAAGTGAGTCAACTGGTCTGGATTCTGATGTGACATGAGATCTGATATTTTATTTGGTCATCTGCAATTGCTCTTAAATTTATTTGTAACAGTGAAACTATTATAATGTATATCAGGCATTGATACTTAATGGAATTAGGAATCCTGGGCTATGGAGTGGTCAATTTTTAATGTCCATTAATTTTTTTTCAAGATGGGTTAAAATTTTATATTTGTTATTTCATAGAATGATTTCACATGGGTTAAAAGGTACCAACTGCCCACAATCATGGCTTGTGGAGAGTTGCGTTATTTGGATGGCATCAGAAAGGGCTACATCATACTTCTGTACTCATGTACACAAAGTACTTCTGATATTAGTCTCAATTTATGATGCAAACTTTAAGCATTTAAGCAAGCTTGGTAAGATAGTAAAAAATGAATATGTGAGGTAAAAATAAATATTACTTCTAAATGATTGCACAAGCAATTAAGGTTGAAATATCAAATAGGGTTTTGGAAAGTAGTTAGCAGTCAATAAAATAATTTGCAATGGTTTATTCTAATTCCAATGTATTTACCAATTTCAGGCAAAACGTTTTGCCCGCAACTTCCACTGTAATAAAAATGAACTCCTCCATGGTGGGTAGACATAGGGTAAATGATGGGTAGTACCCTCCATGGTGTGTAGTTAACCCTCCATCAACCCATGCTCTACATTCCAGTGAGGGTAAGGCAAGGGTAGCACTATATTGTATACCTTTCCTTAGATCTCCTTCACTCACCAAACATCTACACTTACATGTTACATACTAACATGCCTACTTCTTTTGAAAAATTGCATTGCATTTCTGTAGGGAAGGGGTGCAGTTAATGAGCTGATTGTAAGAAAAATTTAATATCTTCCAGCTAGTAGTGCTTACACACTTTACTTGGGCTATGAAAGCATAAAATAATATACTTAATTATCTATTTGCCCCCTCAAATGCAAATGGATCTCAATTCAGAACACCGTGTATAAAATGGTAATAAGGTGAACGTAATGCATCATTTCAGTAACCCATTAAAATTAAATCATTTGTTGAAGAGGAAAATATCTGAAAAGTCCCTCAGGTACCTTCGTGAAGGGTACACCTCGCACCTATAAGAAGTAGGTGCACCTGCTCCAGAGAAATTTAGTTCTGTAAAGGCCGTTTTACACGGTACACGGAATTGCGCAGTCTGACGTACGTGTGAAGGCGCAATCAAAATTGCGTCGTGTAAAGCGGTGAATTGCTAGAACACATGCGAGAATGCGTGGATGCGAGACGGCAAAATAGCCCCTGTTCTAATTTCGTTCATGCATTCGCGCAATTCCACGCCATTTTAGAAATTAATGCAGCTCTAACCTGCGCAATTCCGTGTACCGTGTAAAACGGCCTTAAAAGAATGTAGTAACTGCGGTAAATACATATTCTGCGGATTAAAAATTTGAGTTACAATTTTTTCCCATTATATAACGTACTATCGTTTTCAAAAGTATGTAGACACCCACGAACCCCACTTAACTGATGTGGTAGGGTCGGTAAAAACTTGGAAGGTTGGCACATAAGGTAGCCTGCATCCCTCACCAGTACGCCAGCAATAGCCGACGAGAACGGACGCGGGGGCGACCGGGCCAGCGACACAGAAGTCAAACTACAGGCTCAAATGCCCTAGTGGATAGAATGCTCTGAGGAAACTCACGTCCACGCACAGGTTGGGTGTTTTCTTTCGAGCTCCACGGCGAAGATTTCCTCTCTTCAGATTCATATTTGGACTCACCGTGAACACGGAATGTGTATGTGGCCCCGTAGCTGAGTAGGATTACTTCACGCGCATTTGATGCACTGAAGTTATGGCCCGGGGGATTCGAATCTGAGCCAATTGTATTTATTTTTTATTTTTTGAAGGGTCAATTGATAACATCAACATAATAGATATAGTTTACTCAGTAATGAAATTAACACCGAATCTTTTTAGCGATTAAATTTTTAACATAAATGACTCAATCTGCTTTAATACATTTATTTCAAATCAAGTTTGTTAAAAGAGTGGAAATAAGCAGGGAAAGTGGCAGAGGTTGTATGTTATCCTTACTGCTGTCCAATTTCCGTTGAAGAAATGGATGATATCCATTCAGTCATAAATTTATAATTATTTATTGTTGACCGATCGGTGCGGTCTGGTCAGGTTGGTTGGTCCGCTATCTCTGTGACCTCCGAGGTTATAGGGCCCCCTCAACGCTCGCGTATATCTCGAAGTGTATATGAAAGGTGTAATAAAAAGACTCAGATTACTTGAACAAAATTATTTTTAACAATTATAACATTCTAAGCTCTGATTATTTGCTTTATTTAAAGCTCAATCGGCATACAAAATTTGTAAAATAATTTATGAAATAAAGGTTTTAGAAGATAAAAGAGTTATGCTTTTTGAAAGGGTTATTCGAAAGTTATTTTGGAGGGTTTTTAGATTTCAGTGCGGTTTTAAGGTATAAATATACTAAATAGATAATAGAACCATCACACCTATCTAAATTTTTAAGCTATGTAATTTTCATTTTTCTTGTTATTTTTATTTACGAAATTGCTACCTTTTACTTGATACCAGACACTAAAATCTATATTTTAAGAGACAGAATAGCGTCAAAATCCATTTCTGGGCATGCGATTTCCCAAAATTTTCCCAAGGGCCCCAGCCGAGGTCACACAATCACCCCAGGCCGCCCCTCCGTCCATTATTAATGGTGAAAGATTTCATGTACCATTCTACTTCCACTTAATCCTTGGAGATATTTGTATTTCGTACTCCTATTGGAAACAAAGAGTTGGTGCTTTTACTTACATAACTTCCCACACTGGTGAACAAAGATTTTGTCCTGGAGACGTAGTTGGATGATCTTAGACGTATTTTTTGCTGATTCGGAATCTGGGGGTAGATTATTTCCATCACGTCTAGTTTCATTGGGTGAGCTGAATGTATGTTTTTTTTCTTTTACAAAAGTAGTAATTTATTTCATATATATATAACATAATAGCATGAACAGGTAAAAATAATAATTTCCTCTCATAACATGTTGTCTTACGATGGCATGCCTTCCTATCCCAACAAAATATATAATTAAACTTGCAGTAACCAATCATTTTTTTCGATGCAATGCATAATCAGCTTCCTCTCCAAATATGTATGTGACTGTAGGCGCGTAAAGACGTGTGTTTTTCATCTGCAGACGGTTTGAGAATTTTGTTGCTCGCAGGAAATGTCAACTTATTACATTGTAACCGTTGTGAAGTGTCTTAGCTTTCATAGTGGGGTCAATCTATTTCAAATCACCGAGGTAATGTTGCTCAGTATTTTTAATTATCCTGATTTTTTTATCATTGGTTCCCTTCAAGTAGACAATCACAAAACACCATTTGAAAAAATTTACAAGACATCCTTTTTTTTGACAGACATTTTTAAAAGAGCGAATGGGCCTAAACAGAGCGTTAACTACCACGATGACTTTTGTTACATGTGCGATGAAATTACTTTCAAGGCTAGGAGGAGGAATATTACCTTTTTGATACAGTGTTTTAGACTTTATTTTGACTGTCCGTTGGGTGACCTGGATACAGGATTGGAGCCTTCTGTGATATGTAGCAGGTGTAAAAGGCTACTCACTGGTTGGACTGATAGAAAACGTCGTATGAATTTTTCCGTCCTCATGATTCGGCGGGAAGCTAAGGATTATATTTCTGACTACTATTTTTATGAAACAGAAATTAAAGGAATAACACCGAAGTCAAAACACACAGTAAAAGATCCAAACAACCTAGAATCAGCCCCACAATTGAAACTTTTACCAGTGGTGGAACCACACAAAACGTTAATCTTAGCGAATATTCAGAAAGTATTTGAGAACATTTGAAAACTCGAAAGACCCAATTTTCGGACCAAACATACCTGATACACCTCATTTCACGACGCAAGAGGATTTAAGTGATCAATGGCGGAATTTAAATTTGTTTAAAAAGCTTAGTAAAATCATAGAATCAAAGATGAAGGATTGAATTTGGCTAAATCGAAATACAAAAAAATCAAAACTGTACATTCTCATGAAAACAATCTTAATTTTTGCAATGATGTTCTCTCTGTTATGGATACTCTTAGTTTTGAATACAACACAGATGACTAGGTTCATTGATTCATTTAACGTCAGTTTAAAGGCTGTTTTCTAAGATAATGGAATTGAACTCCCCTCGGAAGCATTAGCTCATGGAACTGACATTAAAGAATATTACCAGAATAGGCAGTAAATTTTTCTCCACGCAAAATTTGTGGAAAATTAAAAGTAGCTGCATTTTTAATAGGCATACAGTTGGCCAACACGAAATATTATTGCTTCTTCTGCGATTGGGATAGTAGAGACAGAAAAAAATCATTACTTGGAAAAAGATTGGCTAAAGCGTGAGCACTCGTTCCTGGATTCCAAAATGTCCCTTTCAACTTTTTTACGATCATAAAAATATTATTTTGCCACCTCTAAATATTAAATTAGGGCTTTTTAAAAATTGTGTAAGAGATATGTGCAAAAATGGTGTAGGTTTTACTTATTTGAAACAAATGTCCTGAAAAAGCGTGAAAACAGATAAAAGAAGGATTTCTTATTGGGCCACAGATTTTTTTAGGAAGCGCTGAAGGATTCGGAATTTTGACAGCTAGAGTTCAACAAAAAAGCGCGTGAAAGGCATTCAAAAATGCATTTGAAGGTTTTCTAGGAAAGAGAATGGCTAAATATCATCACGATCTCGTGGTTAATGTAATTAAATTGCGCAAAAAATGCACTTCATCGGCTCACACCTGGACTTTTTTTTCCTACAAACCTTGGCGCCGTTAGTGATCAACAGGATAGGTGTTTCCACTAGAATATTTAATTAATGCACGAATGGCACCAAGAAAAGTTCAGCAACATGTTATCAGATTAGTGGTGGACACTGAAAAGGGATTCGTCAGAAGCTAAATATACGAGAAAATTCCGAGTAAGTACCCATTTTTCACATTATTTTAACTCACAATTTATTTATTTAAACTCCCTTGAATCCCCGTTGAATCCGATTGTCCTAAAAAAACCTTAACGTGATAGAAAACATCTCGGCCCAGATTCGGAATCAGCCCGAAAAATACCAGAGGATCACTCAAAAACATGGCTAGAACAGAAAAATTTATTTTTTCGTTGATCAGTGTTATCGATTGAGTTGCAAACATCATGCTCTAGGGATATCATTCTGATTTCAGCAACGAGTGTATCTGGCTATTTATTGAGTATTGTCCATAATATGAGTAGAGATTTTATCAATGGAAATTTAGTATAGGACAGTAGCAAGGATAAAATACAACCTCTGCCACTTTCCCTGCTTATTTCCACTCTTTTAACAAACTTGATTTGAAATAAATGTATTAAAGCAGATTGAGTCATTTATGTTAAAAATTTAATCGCTAAAAAGATTCGGTGTTAATTTCATTACTGAGTAAACTATATCTATTATGTTGATGTTATCAATTGACCCTTCAAAAAATAAAAAATAAATACAATTGGCTCAGAT
The DNA here is from genome assembly GCF_921293095.1 of Ischnura elegans. Classification (NCBI taxonomy): domain Eukaryota; kingdom Metazoa; phylum Arthropoda; class Insecta; order Odonata; family Coenagrionidae; genus Ischnura; species Ischnura elegans. The sequence continues at coordinate 132,692,218 of NC_060250.1, forward strand.
TCGAATCCCCCGGGCCATAACTTCAGTGCATCAAATGCGCGTGAAGTAATCCTACTCAGCTACGGGGCCACATACACATTCCGTGTTCACGGTGAGTCCAAATATGAATCTGAAGAGAGGAAATCTTCGCCGTGGAGCTCGAAAGAAAACACCCAACCTGTGCGTGGGCGTGAGTTTCCTCAGAGCATTCTATCCACTAGGGCATTTGAGCCTGTAGTTTGACTTCTGTGTCGCTGGCCCGGTCGCCCCCGCGTCCGTCCTCGTCGGCTATTGCTGGCGTACTGGTGAGGGATGCAGGCTACCTTATGTGCCAACCTTCCAAGTTTTTACCGACCCTACCACATCAGTTAAGTGGGGTTCGTGGGTGTCTACATACTTTTGAAAACGATAGTACTTATATCGTATTAAAAATCGTATTTTGAAACTTGCGCCAAAACAACCGGCGGCCGTCTTCTATACCACGTGACCTAACAGCCATTGGCACTGGAATTTTGTTCACACTCGTAGATATAGTAGTTTCCGACTTCGTGAATTAATATGTGCTTTAAAACCGTATTTTACAAGTAACTGTATGTTTAAGAACGTATGGATGAGGAAAATATGACGTTTTTCAAAGTGAAAACTTCCAAAAAGGAATCGAAAAAATACTGTCTCATGCCAATTGCATACTATCACAATGAAATCAACGCCGGATAAAGTTTTTGTTTACCGGGTTTGCGGAAAAAGTGGCTCCTTGCAGCACGTAGAGAAGATGCCTTGGTCAGCATCAACCCATCTCTGCTGCGCTGACTATTTTAATGTAAGTACATGGAACATATTTTTACAATCGATAGTAAATCAACGAACTTGAATATCAACAATTTTTAGTACTAATGCAATTAATGAACTACTTCTTTCAACCCAATAGTTATATAAGATTATTTATTACTACGTTTTCACTGTGGTTATAATTTAGGTTGATCTTTGGCTTAACTTATATATTAAAATTACAATTCATTCAGATCGATTAAATTGAAATATTTCAAGTTACTGTTCTCGCGTTAGAAACCACATTGTTAGCAGTTTTTCATGGCATAAAAGTATTAGTCTCACTATAAATTCATTCGTGCATGAAGGGTTTTTCTTGAAATTGAATAACCATATTAGAGAATATGTAGAACAATTTTAAGTTACTTTAAGTACTTATTACTTAACTGGTTATTAAATGTTACAATTCTCATTTTCCAGGATTGATGGCGATGGACACTAGATGTTTTCTCTACTACAATACATGTTAACTGTGTTACTAGTACTAGAGAATGTTTTGAGTACATCAATAAATGTTAAATTGCCTGTATGGATTTATTTTATTGCATAGAAAATCATCCACCTCCATACGAATCCAAAATTCCCTGTTGCAGGGGATATGTTATTGATGGGGTTACGATCGGGTTGACATTAGGGTGGTTTCCTATTATTTTTTATTGCCTAAATCGGAAGATTATTACTCCTGGAGTACATATTTCACGCTTTTACGTTTTTAAATGACGATATCTATTTTTCGCGATTAAATGAAAAGTGAAAATTTTCAAGCGCGCGAAAACGCGACGCGTAAGTAGGAATGATGGGAAAAAGTCCGTGCAACGCATTTCTGGCTCCCTCTCCCGCCTTGTGAGGTGACTTTGATCGAGGCTCTGAGCGCTGATAGGACGCAGGATGCTAGCGGGTAGCTGAGTACCTTGCTGGCTGGTAGCGCTTGGCTAAAAAAGGTTTATTAATACCTTATCAAACGAAGAAAACTTTCTGACCTTAGCCAGTTTTAATAGGTGATTATTAAGACATGTTTCCCTGAGCTCTGTGCCTCATGCATGCATTGGTAATCCCAGACGATGTATAAATTCTATCCTCTCGTGTAGAAACTAGGTTCCTGTGACGTCACGTGGAGTGGAATCGCATGGGCGCCAATCTGGCCTTTTTCAAATGAGGATAAAATTTGACCCTTGACATTCGTCTAAACCGGTATTTCAAAAACCAAATAATTTGTGTATTATGAATACACTTATGGTGGGTAACGAATCGCAATCAATGCCTTTCGTTTTCTTTGATGAAGGAAACTACCCTTTTGTTAAATTCTGAATTCCATTTGCACTCATACTGGCATAATCTGGAGTTACATCAACTCTGAGCTTTTGTTTGTAGTAAGAATTACTTAACTTTCTTGCCCCTTACAGCTGAAGACATCTATAGAGATGTATCATCGCTTTTCAAAATTTACAATGTATTAAATTGATTATGTAAGAATGCTATTGTAACAATTGAAGATTACTGCTATCCAGTATGCCTTTATCTCTGTCATATTTGGCTGGCTGGGAAATGCCTTCAGTATGCTTCTCAGATTTATTTGTTTAGGCTGTTCCCTTTTCCTTACTAGCTGAACTGAACCAGTCAGATCAATGAGATTGACTGATCTTTTAGTTATCCTGAGTCTCAGGTTAAGTAGTATAAACCAACAGTCACTAGAACAGATTAGTTCCAGACCACATATTCCCCCTGAGAACAGACCAGTTCCAGAGCAGTACAGACCAATTACAGACAAAGCTATACCTGGGTCAAGACCAGTTGCAGACCAAACTGGTCTGGAGCAATGTTTCAATTTATTCCCAGTTCCAGACCAGCTGCAGACCTTTAGCTCCACCCCCGTTTCAGCTCAGTTACAGACCAAATATTTTTACCTGGGTGGTGTGATAGGGAGTATTTTTGTTAAATATACTTGAACCTTGATGTAAATTATCAGGCACTTGATTTATTTTACCAAACGCTCTTGATATATTTCATCAAACATATTGATATTTCATAATTTGGTCAATTGCACGAAAGAGTTTGGTAAAAATAACTGAATTAATTTAATACGATTCTGAGTTTGGTAACTTTCTTCGAAGTTATGGTTAATTTTACGAAGGTGATTGCTTGTTTGGTAAAATTTATCAAACTCTACATTGCTATGCAAATTTGGTTTGATAGAATTTAATAAGCGTTTCGTAATCTATCGAACGGTCTGTCGTACCTCTTTTGTTTATACGAATGCACGTTTGCAGTTGAAAGAGTCTTAAACAGGCCTTACATAAAAGATAGGTTGGTAGAAATGATTTTGTTTTCATTATTTGTGATGGCGATAACGTTTTAATTTTGTTTACCTTCATTTTTCTGTTTGCCCCTGCGTTAAATTGCAATGTTATCCGTAAGCTGGTGCATCAAAGACAATGATTGAATAGCGTGTTATCTTGCATATTAAAACTGTAAGGAAATGTTTGTATATTTCGACACATTAAAACTTAATTAGAGATATTCCTGAGGTATAATTATTCGCGATCATGTTTAATAACATGTGATGAAAGTCGGCATACTAGACCCAATCCATGCTAAGAATATCACCCAGTACGTTAAAGTCATCTCTATATCGACGTTAAGAGCCTGCAAATAAAGTTTACTTACGCATCTGCACTAGATATTCATATGGAGTAACTACTTAATGCAATTGTGTGCATCAAGTATTCCTCTTAAGCTTACAAAGGGAAGCTGTAGTCACACCTTATTCACATTTCAAAACAAAGGTTAATTATTTACACTAATAATATATTACAGCGTTTAATTTTCATTTATTATGGCAACCGATTTAGACTAGTTATTAGAGACCGTTGCTACTACGCGGGGGACCCACGTTCAATGCTTCATGCAGGAATACTATTTTTTCACTTTTTTTTGTATTTCTTTTGCAGAAACTTAAGTTAAACTCCTAATTTCATGATTTTCATTCAGAATAGTGTTTTCTGGATAGACAATCTTTTACATATGCACGCTAGATCGGTTTTATTATTTTTTCGATTTTGATAGTTTTAATCGAACTGCTGTGGCCATTTCGGTAACAATTACCAAATCAGTTTGATAGAATTTATCAAACTGGTTTGGTAATTATTACTGAATTTTTCAACGTGCCATACGAACCCAAAAGTTTGATAAATTTCATCAGAAATCGATAGTTCTAACCAAACTTTTTTTCCGTGTGCTTTTTCGGGTTTGAGTGAACGACCTGGTCGTCATTGCACAGTATAATGACGAAGAACGCATGCTTGACCAAATGCGAGATTAGAATGTCGCAAGGTGAGAGGTAGTAAATGAATTTCTCAAGATGAATTAATGAAGAAATATTTTCTAGAAACATTCATAATCATTTTCCTCGCGTGAGCACTGCATACAATGAAGATACCACTCACAGACATGAACGAAATGCGTGCGACTCAATGTTTCGCGTCGGGGGGGGGGGGGGGGACTCCCCGCCCCTATTCCCTCGAGCGTCCACTTCGTCTGCAGGGTGGGTGGGTGGGGGTAGTTAAGGTGCCGCTGGGGTGGGGCAATTGATGGGCACCGGAAGAATGATTTATAAGGGGATGGGGGCCAGTTCAAGTGTCGCCCGATTGATTAATGTGTCGGACGGCGACGCCACGAGAAAGCGGACCGATACAGAGGACAAGAGAAAGCACCCACCCACGCCCACGTATACAAGGGGGAGGGGGTGTCGCGATGGGGGTTGCAAACGGACGACGAATTTCGGGGGGGATGGGAGCCCGCGAGGGAGCCGTCTCCTCTGCTGCAGTGGTGGGGGGGACGGGCCCCCCCTTTTAAGAGGGACGGTGACGGAGTTTGACGTTTTTCCCCGCGTTTTTTTTTCCTCCTCCCCCCCTCTCTCTCCCGGCGCCTCCCCCACCCCTTAAACCTCCCTCTCACCCACCCCCTCACTCCTTCACCCTCCCCTCATTCAAAGGCGCTTCTGCCTCCCTTCGACGATGCATAGCTTCCGAGATGTACGGGCCAGAACAATAGAATTCCGATTTTCATCTGTGTGAAATTTGTTTTCATGTTGCCCGTTGCACATGTTATGAAAATTATCTACATTAAGTTATTTTGGCTGCTAATATTTGGTAAATACAGTACATTTCCACATAATTAGTATCATATTTATCAAGCAATCGTTACTGGTGTCTCATGAAGCTATTTGCACCATTATATTCCATATACCTATTATCACGATATTCGAAGAAACACGTCGATCGGAATGCTTTTTTTATCTAACATTAGTCTAGTTATCTATTTACCTTACATATAAGATTAATTTGATGTTTTAAATAAAAGGGAGGTGGCACATAAAATAAGCCGCGCGAACGTCTATCGAACTCTGTAATTCGAATGTTACGAAGGGAGCGTCTACGCTTTTTATTATTTCCTTTGCAACAAATTCCAAAAATTCCGTCTTAAATAATACTCGTGCTTCATAATAAATATTAAAAATTCATTTGAATTGGCACATTAAATGAGGCGTACCACAAGATATTAATGCTAAACTGAGCCATAAGAATGCCATCGGTATCGCAATCTCCGCGCTGTGCGTCGGAATGTGTCCCAATGCCAGAGGGGCAAGCAGCGCGGCGGTCCGCAGGGCAGGGCGGGGCTCCCCTCCCCATCCAATCAAGATTAAGATTGCCTGATTGCATTGTCTCATCATTTTAGATTGTGATTCGAGTGCGATGAGTGGATAGACGCATTCTGTGCCGATAGCCAATCCGTGGCTGCCTACTTCTCGACCTATCTGCGACGAAAACTTGTCGCCCTATTAACGCTTTCGCAGAGAAGTTGATAGCCTCACGATATATTGCCGAGGTGAGGTTTGTTTTTTAATTTTGAGGGAAAACTACCACATTCGGAAAGGTGTTGGATCCTCAAACGAACTGTTCAACGAGCCACCCAGCCACTAATAATCACGCGATGGAAAAGAACAGTTCCCGTGGAAGTGAGCTGCTACTCGCGCACCACATGTGGTCACTCTTTGAACTTCCAAGCAATGCTAGTATTTGGTTAAATCTATGACGTCATCCTAGCCTGATTGGGCCTCGATTCGGAAGCCCTCTGGTTCACATCCATTCGGCATCGCCCTCACTCGCCGGAATGTTGCCCACACTGCCCCCTCGCCTTTCCCTCAACACGCACTGCAATACGAACCAGTGAACCAGCCCAAAATACATATCATGACGCCAACTGTCACGAATTCCACAATCGACCACCTCCATTGATCCACATGTAACGGTCTACCCTGCATGACACAAATCTAAATTTAAAAATAGATGAAATTTTTACAGTTTTCAGAGAGACAGTAATCACGGCAATTATAGTGGATGCTTTAATTT